>NW_021632010.1:0-44965 GCF_004799145.2 Neltuma alba | reverse complement strand
TCCCAGAGGGTAATGGCTAAGAGTATGGTAAGCCAATAAAGAATAGGAGTCTAGACCCTAATAGGGAAGCAGGGGTGATAACCTAAGCCTCAGGTAATTAGTTAAAGGTGCCTGACTGGAAGGTCACACAGCGGAGATGTTTTAATGATCAATGCCTACTGTGTAATATGGTCACTTTATGATTAGCATATGACTATAGAAGTAATGGGTAAAGGTACAGTAACCAGTCAGAGGTAAGTCAATGCCCTAGTAAAGGAACTGAATATCAACCTGTATCTTAAGTAATTGATATGACCTCGATAGAGGCGTGGTAACAGAATGAGATGTTTTGAGGTTTGTTTGAATCCCTAAATAGAGGTAGAAATCCCTCAGGGATAATGAACCAAGAGGGACAGAGATTAGATGATAATAAATGAAAGGTCAATGATGACCTAGGTACCTGACCTAGATACCGCACAGCAAGGTGATTAAACATTTACTATGTGATGTGATGTGACGAGGGTATGGTGATCAATACCAGCCCAGAAAAAATAATTGGTCAAGAGGTGAAGAAAGTCAGAGAGAGTAAAGTGAGGCAAGATCCCTCTTGAGGATGGAGATGAAAGGAAATGAATAAGAACATGATAGTGGATGGTTGTATTGGGAACTAATGAACAAAGAGAGATAAGCAAGTTCCTTGTGATATCTAGAGCTCGATGATGCTTAGATATATGATAATGTTAAGGACTAAAACGATATTCTTTTATGTCTCTAAGGTATCCAAGAGTATGCAACCATGGCAATTAGGCCATTAAGGAATCTAAGAAATGAGATTCCTATAGATAGATGCCACTGCTTATAAGATTGAGTAATTCAGTAGAGAGGCTTCTTTGATAGGGATATGGTATTCGAGGTATGTCCGCTAGTGTCCAACCTATTGCCTTTCTATGCTCCCTCAAAATAGACAAGAGTCTCTCTTCCTCACTCTCAGACAGTGAGTTAGCAATTATAACAGGTAGTTGTTCATTAGACTCAAGGAAAGCATATTTCAAAGTAGGCGGTAAGGGTTTCAAATCAAGTGTAGGTGGTTGAACAATAGAAGGAATCAATTTATGAAGTTCAAGAGAGAACAGATTACTCCCCTTTCCTTCAACCACTGATAGTTCCTCAGCCTTGTAGTTAACTTCCTTTCCAAGCGTTGAACCAACTTCTAGTTGATCTACAGCAACCGCCTTAGAGGGATTCTTCTCCATGACATCTTCCCCATATCTGAAACAACAATAGGAAACCTTTCCCCAAGGGAATCATCACTGACAATAAAGGAATCATAGTCTAACCTGGAGTCAAGGGAGGAAACAGAAAATGTATGTGGGATAGAAAGCATGCAATTAACCACAGTACAATCAAGGCATGTAACTTCACCACCACATGAACAAGTAGAAGGTGTAGAGTAAAGAGATGAAAAGGAAGAAATGGATTCATTCTCATCAATAGAATCATCAGTGTAAAGATCAGAATAGAAAGAGTCATTTTGCAATTCAACTTCAGAGCAAGCATCCTCAACAACAATGTCTATCATGTTAACCCCCAAAAGTGAATAGTCCTCATAAGGATGTTTCATTGCTTCATACATGTTGAAAGAAACTTTATTATCACCCACCTCCATAGTCATGGTGCCCTCTTTCATGCTAATCATGATATTAGCAGTCCTTAAGAAAGGTCAACCAAGGATGAGTGTAGTGTCATTTACAAGTTTAGAAGAGATGTCAAGCACATAAAAATCAGCAGGAAACACTAATCCCTTAACTTGGACTAAAATGTCTTCAATAATCCCCTCAGGATACCTAATAGTCCTATCAGCTAGTTGGAGCACAACAGTAGTAGACTTAAGAGTCTTGACTCCTAGAGAGGTGTATATGGACTTAGGCATGACATTAATGGCTGTACCTAGATCTAACAGGGCTCCCCCTATAGTAACCTTTCCTATAGTGCAAGGGATAGTGAAAGATCCAGGGTCTTGACACTTTACAGGAATTTGGGGTTTAAACAATGCCGACACATTAGAGGGTAATTGGACTCTTTCATTAGGTTTAAATCTCCTCTTTTGAGTACATAATTCTTTTAAGACCTTAGCATACTTAGGAATCTTTTTAATTAGGTCAAGCAAGGGTATATTCACTTCTACTTTCCTAAATGTTTCAAGCAACTCATGATCTTGCCTCTCCTTACACATTTTAACATTTTTCAAATAAGCATAAGGGAAAGGTAGTTCATTGATGTTTACCTCCTTACCTTCTTTGCTTGAGGTTCCATGATTACTTAGCTCAGATTCCACAGCTTTACCCTTGCCATCATGTTCTTTTGGGGCTTCTTTTAGCTTTAGCCTCATTTCCTTAGAGCTTTCAGAATTCTTGACCTTTCAAGATGCTTGTGGCAGCTCATCACACAAGATTTCCTCATCTATAACTTCATCCTCCTCTTCTCTAAAATTGACTTGCTTCCCACTCCTAAGGGTAATGGCATTTAAGCCCTTAGGATTAATAACAGTGTTGGAGGGGATAACGCCACTGCTCCTTGCTTGTTGCTCACTCATGTTGTTGGACAACTGAGTTACATAGGAGTTGATGTTCTCAGACATAGTTTCCCACTATTCCATCCTCTTTTCCAAAGCACTAAATCTAACATCATTCTTGGATGAGTCTTGTTGAATTAGTGAGGCTAAGGAGTTGAACTAAGTAGCATTAGCAACCCTTTCTTCCTTCATTAAGGCCATCATATTGTGTAGGAGTTGGTTAGTATCATCCTTGGGTGGGATGGTTAGGGCTTGAGATTGGTCTTGGAACTGGATTGAAGATGGACCAGCTCCTCCACTCTTCTAAAATTTGTTTGGAGGTCTACTATCATCACTCCTTCAGCCTAATCGAGGGTTTGCCTTCCATCCCTCGTTATAAGTGTTGGAGTAAGGGTCCTACTTTTGATTTGGACGGCCTTGGTAGACTGCAGATACCTCCTCATAACGGTCTGGACAAACACTAGAAATATGCATAACTGAGCCACATGCTTCACAACTAGGCGCTGTAATGTCCATTGGAGTGGGTCGGCGATACACACTCATGTTCTTCAATTCAGCAGTGATTAAAGACAGTTGAGAGGTCACTTTGCTTTCCAACGAATCTACTTTTGATTCTAAAGTGTCCATTCTCCTATTATGCACCGAAGCAACTCCCAACTCATGTACTCCTCTAGTATCTCTCACACCGTATTGTTGATGATTCAGGGCCATCTTTTTAATCAAATCCCAAGCCTCCTCATCAGTGGAGTCTATCAAAGATCCTCTTGATGCAGCATCCAACATACCCTTCTCTTGGTTCTTCAACCCATCATAGAAATACTGCACCAGTTGTTCATCCAGAATTTAATGATGTGGGCATCTCTAAAGCATGTCCTAAAATCTATTCCAATAATCATAGAGAGATTCGTCATAGTCTTGCTTGGCAGAATAGATCTCCTTCCTCATTGATGAAGTACAAGAAGCTGAAAAGTATTTCTCCAAGAATGCTTTCCTTAAGTTCCCCCAACTGTGATATGCATCAGCTACGTGCCTTGGAAGGCTCATGTACCACTCTCTAGCTTTGCCCTCCAATGATAGGTGGAAAACCTTCCATCGCACTTGATCTAACGATGCTCCCACAGGCTTCATACTCTGGCAGATCATAGAAAGGGATTGTAAATGAAGATATGGATCTTCTCCTGTCAAGCCATGAAATTTTGGAAGGGAGTTAATCAATAATCCTTTAATTTCAAAATTAACTTCAAAATTTGGACAAGCAGCAGTAAATGGGTCAAAATTGACATCAGATGTGGTTGCTTCCCTAATTGTTCTTCTTCCAGGGTTCCCATTATTTTCTCCCACTCTCTCTTGTTCTCCATTCCCTCCATTGCCTCCATTCCTCACTTGGTTGGCATTGGGGTTAGGATTAGGGTGGTTAGGTGGTAAATCAGCTATTATCTCTTGATTAGTAGGCTTACTTTCACTGCTAGATAGGCTAGATTCCACAGAAATGTTTTCTTATTCAACCACTAACTCACTTGTCCCCTCAACTCTTTTATCTCTTCTTATCTCTCTGAGTTTTCTCTCAATCTCAGGGTTAAAGGGTACAAGTTTTGCTTTCTGTGGCATGCAAGAAAAGAGTCACAAGAGAAAGAACAAACAAAATTGACTTGCAGCACACAAAGTCAGATAAAAGTATGAGTTGTGATGGATGCAAGTGTATGGATTAGTATGAGTATGTATGCATAGAAAAAGAAGCAAAAAGTGTAAGTTTCAAAACTTTTTAGAATAGTTCGCCACGGCCAACCACTGCTTTCGCCGCGGCGAAAGCGGGAATGTGTCGCGACGAAGGTATCTCGAGAGGAATCCTTCAATTTTTTCAAAAAGTTTACCGCGGCAAAGGTACAGGTTGGCCGCAATGAATTGTCATAGAAAGCTTATCAGATACTGGACTCTACTGATGCAAAGTGAAAATGCTCAAAGTGTAGAAAATCAGTGTATTTGTTTGTATTTCCAAAAATTTTAATGCTATACAAGATGACAACCTATACTATGAACAAATATACAACTAAACCAACTAAAATGCAACCTAAAAGGATCAAAACTTCAGTTGACAACCCAATGACACAAGCTAACCTAGAGAACCAATTTCTTGGCTCCCCGGCAACGGCGCCACTTGAAAATCGCCTTGACTTGTCTTTACTTACACCTTGGGGCCAATTTCAAAATTAATCCAAGGATTGTACTATAGGCACAGTGTAACACCTTATGTTTATACCAAATAACTTATCTTCCTTAATTTAGCCAGAATATTAATAATTAAAATAATTTTGAATAAATTATTTTCAACCTGTATTTACTTTTTAGACCTCAAATACCATTCTATGGCATTAATTCTATTTTCCATGATTTACTGAAAATTTTTAGGATTTCTAGACACTAATTATGATAATGCCCTTTGTAGACCAATCATTTTAAAAATGACAATTTGGTCCTTTTTCAGTTCTCACTTCAATTGTTATGTTGTTTATCTATCTTTTATCTCACCTGGCCTTGGTCAGCCCTAAATCTTTCATTAATCATACTAAAGATATCAGGGTATGACATATTTCCTATTTCTAGGTTAGAAATTTTGGGATGTTACATTTCTACCCCCCTTAAAATAAATTTCGTCCTCGAAATTTTAACACATACCTTAAGTGAAGAGCTTTGGATACTTGCTCCTCATTTCGTCCTCCTTTTCCCACGTGGCCTCTTCTTGATTTAAATCTTTCCAAATTACTTTGACCAAAGGAATTCCCTTGTTCCTCAACTGCTTGACTCTTCGGTCCACTATTTGTTCTGGTCTCGCTTCAAATGTCAGATTTTTCTTTAGTTCAATCTGATCATATTTTAGCACATGTTCTGGATCCGGATTGTACTTCTTTAATTGAGAAACATGGAAGACGTTACGTAACTGACTTAAATTTGGGGGTAAGGCCAGTCGATAGGCTGCTGGTCCTACTTTTGAGAGAATTTGGAATGGTCCCACATATTTAGGTGTCAACTTTCTTGCCTTAATAGATCGTCCTACTCCAGTAGTTGGAGATACTTTCAGGAATACATGGTCCCCAACCTCAAACTCTAATGGCTTTCTCCTACTATCAGCGTAACTCTTCTGTCTGCTTTGAGTTGTGAGTAACCTCTGTTTGATCTGTTTAATCTGTTCAGAGGTACGATCCACTATATCTGGACCCCAAACTTTTCTCTCTCCAAGTTCGGTCCAACAAAGCGGGGATCTACACTTTCTTCCGTATAATGCCTCGTATGGTGCCATTTGGATACTGGAATGGTAACTATTGTTGTACGCGAATTCTGCCAAGGAAGATATTCATCCCAGCTCCCTTTGAAATCCAAAATGCACGCTCTCAGCATATCTTCTAGTGTCTGTATCGTTCGTTCTGTTTGTTTGTCCGTTTGTGGATGGTAAGCTGTACTGAAACTCAATACCGTGCCCATGGCTTCTTGCACTGCTTTCCAGAATCTCGACATGAATCTTGGATCCCTGTCTGACACAATGTATTCTGGAACCCCATGTAATCTTACGATTTCTTTAATGTACAACCTCGCTAACTTTTCCGGCGAATATTTAACTTTAATAGCCAGGAAATGGGCTGACTTTGTCAGTCTGTCAACTATGACCCATATTGCATCATATCCTGATGATGTACAAGGTAGTCCTACTATGAAATCCATAGAGATACTATCCCATTTCCATTCAGGAATATTAAGGGGTTGTAAAGATCCTGACGGCTTCTGGTGTTCTGTCTTCACTTTCTGGCATGTAAGGCACTTTGTCACGTACTCAGTGACATCTCATTTCATACCAGGCCACCAAAATAATAACTTGATGTCTTGATACATCTTGGTCATTCCTGGATGAATCGTATATTTGCTTTTATGTGCCTTATCTAGAATCTGCTTCTTGAGATCATCTACAGGAGGGACATACGATCTTCCTCTGAATTCTATCACTCCCTCTGTTGAGATCTCAAAATCTCTTGTCTCGTTGCCCAAGACTTTAGCTCGAAGGGTCTTTGCTAAAGGATCCCCTCTTTGAGCTTCTTTAATTTGTTTTATCATATCAACAGTTGTACTCTGCACTAATGGCTTACTAGCCACATCATTTGCCGTTAACTGCATATGATAAATAGGACCCCAGTCCCTTATATCTTCTAACAAATCACCCTCTTTGATCATGAGGGTGGCTACCTGTACCACTTTTCTGCTCAAGGCATCAGCCACTACATTGGCCTTTCCCAGATGATACTTGATCTGGTAGTCATAATCTTTCAGCAACTCCATCCATCTTCTTTGTCTCATATTAAGTTCTTTCTGATCTTGCAGGTACTTGAGACTCTTGTGATCACAGAACAATTCTATAGTTGCCCCATACAGATAATGCCTCCATATCTTCAAGGCATACACTATGGTTGCAAGCTCCAGGTCATGAGTGGGGTAATTCTCCTCGTGAGACTTTAACTGGCACGAGGCGTAGGCGACAACTCTCCCTTGCTGCATGAGTACACATTCCAATCCCTGTTTGCTAGCATCTGTGTACACTACATATGGTAGTGTCGGATCGGGGATAACTAGTACTGGGGTAGAGGTTAGCCTTCGCTTCAGCTCTTGAAAACTTGCCTCACATTTCTCATCCCATGAGAACTGCTGGTTCTTTCTGGTTAGCTTTGTCAGCGCTTGGGCAATTCTAGAGAAGTCCTGGATAAATCTCCTGTAGTAACCTGTCAGCCCTAAGAAACTTCGTATCTCTATAACTGTCTTAGGCTACTCCCAATTCAGTACTGATTCAACTTTACTGGGATTTACGGCCACACCTTCATGGTTAATCACATGGCCTAGGAATTTAACTTCCTTTAACCAAAACTCACATTTACTGAGCTTGGTGTAGAGTTGTTTCTCTTTCAGTGTACTTAACACAATTCTCAAGTGCTGCTCATGCTCTTCTTGAGTTTTGGAGTACACTAGTATGTCATCAATAAAAACTACTACAAACATATCTAAGTATAGTCTAAAAATCCGGTTCATGTAGTCCATGAAAATAGCAGGTGCGTTCGTCAATCCAAACGGCATCACTAGGAACTCATCGTGTCCGTATCGGGTCATAAATGCAGTCTTCGAAACATCTCCTGTCTTTATCCGTAGATGATGGTATCCTGATCGTAGATCGATCTTTGAGAATACCGTTGCTCCTGCCAGTTGATCTAATAGATCATCGATCCGCGGTAAAGGATATTTGTTCTTTATCATCACCTTGTTTAGCTCCCTATAGTCGATGCATAGTCTCAGACTACCGTCTTTCTTTTTCACAAAGAGTACTGGAGCACCCTAGGGAGATACACTTGGTCTTATAAAACCCTTCTCTAACAGCTCCTTGATTTGTATCTTTAGCTCAACCATTTCGTTGGGAGCCATTCGATATGGAGCTTTGGATATTGGTCCTGTCCCTGGTACAAGGTCAATCGCGAACTCCACTTCTCGCTCAGGCGGAATTCCACTGATCTCTGTTGGAAATACCTCCGGAAAGTCTTTCACTACCGGTATTTCTTCGATTCCTTCTTCTACCTCTGCTCGAATCGAGAAGAATACAAAATATCCCTGACATCCATGCCGTAAACATCTACTTGCTTCGGCTTCAGTTATGTAATTTAAACTTACTTCTTTTCTAGGGATTTCTTCCTTAAGGGTAATACTAATGTTTTCTTACCACAATCTAGAAGTATGTTATTGGCAGACAACCAATTCAAACCAATTATCACATCAATATCACGAAAAGGCATGCATATCAAGTCAATGGCAGTGCAGCAATGCTCATAACAGACCACACAATTCAGGCATGCTTTAGAAGTCACAACTTTAGGACTAGTGGGAGTAGAAACAACAATATCATATGGCAAGGTATCAACAGTCAAACCAATCGCCCAACACAGTCATGCGATATAAAGGAATGGCTAGCACCTGAGTCAAACATGGCATACACAAGGCAATCATTAACAGTGATCATACCTTGGATCATGTCAGGTGACTTACGAGCCTCTTCCTGTGTAAGGGCAAACACTCTGCCTTGGGTCTACTGTCTCGTCCCTTCTGCCCCTTGTGGGCATTCCTTTGAAAAGTGTCCGGTCTCCCACATCTATAGCACACATTTTGGCCAAATAAACATGGCTTGTCGCCATGATTCTTGCCGCACTTCTCACATTCCTTGGCCTTCCGTGTGATATCAAACCCCTCTGCACGTCTGTTCCCTTTTCTCATCTTTCTGCCAGAGCCAGGCCTCTTCCTCTTCTTATTAACATAAGAGGTTCCTTCTTGACTCGGCCTCGGTAGGGGTCTCTCAGTTCTCAAAGCTACTGGCATCATTCCTCGATGATTTTGACTCGATTCAGTAATACGGCAAACTTCAACTGCCTTATTGAAACTCTCTATCTGTTGAGGTGCCACGACCTCCCTTAGTGTTGGCTTTAATCCTCTGACCAACTTCTCCGTATTCCACCGTTCATCGTTAAGACGTTTTAGATAAGCAGAATAACGGGACAACCGAATGTGCTTTGCTAGGTAGTCATCAAAGGTTTCATTATTCCCCTGCTGCAACACTAGGAACTCAGCTTCCATTTTATCTTGCGCTGATCGGGGAAAGTACTTCTGGTAGAACCTTTCCTTGAACACCTCCCATGTTACTAGAGTGTTGCTAGCTTGTAGTACTAACTCAGTGTTGTTCCACCACTGATCCGCTTCTTTTTCTAGCTTATAGATTGCCATCTGAGCCTTGATCTCAGATGAACATCCCATTACTCGAAAGATCTTCTCCAGTTGGGTAATCCAATCTTCAGCTATATGTGGTTCTATTGAACCCTTGAATTCTGGTGGATTATGCTTGCAAAATTTCGTAATCCACTGCTGAATATCTCCTTGGTTCTCAGTCAGTCCTGCTTGCTCTTCAGGTACTTGCTATTGGACTTGTGGAGCTGCTTCAGCTTGTGCTTGCTCAGGTTGTCGTAACTGAGCAATCGCTGCTGCTACCGCTGCTGCTATAACAGCGTCTCTCTCTTCTTGTTGCCGTAACTGTGCCTCTTGTATTTGCTGTACGACTCGTTGCTGCTCATCCAGCCTATTCATTACTTGCTGGATAGGATCTCTATGTGGTTCCTCAGGAGTGTTTCTTGCTCCTCTCCGTGTTCTTACCATTTTGTTTCATTCTTAATTAACTATAGGAGAATAAAGGAATTTCTCAATCGTTTATCACAAAACATACTTCTCATATTTATATAGCTAACATTTGTACAGCAACAAAAAGGATTATGCAAGGTTCTTAGCAGTTAGCCTAACTTATTTACAGCCCAAAAAGTATTCATACTATGTACATCATAAGCCTAATACTAGCCGTGATCAGCTCATGGAAAAGTAGCCCATACAAAAGTCTCTATGGCCTCAACCATCTCCAGGAAGGTACATCTGGGTAGGCGGTCACATATCTCGTTGATTCCTTCATCCCATTTCCATGTCCTGGGAACTACATGATACAGGGCTAGGATCCAGTCATTATCCCCCAGGGTACGATCCTCTCTAGTCACCCAATAATAGAGGCTCTTAATATCCTCTAAGAACCTCAAGTACACATCAGCCTCCTGGTGCTCATAAGGCTTAATGAAATAGCTCCTAAACTGGAACTCCTGTACTAGCTGAGCAAGGCACTGAAACTCTTTCTTAATCTCGGTTAGAGGGATCTGACTTGGACCTGCTCCATCATCATTAGGTATCCTAATGATTGCTGGTACATCATTAGAGACAACTGTGGCTGTGTCTCTCTTGGAGCCTTCCCCTTGAAACTGAAGTAATCTACATGGATAGTTGGGAATTTGGTGCTAAGCTCTCCGTACCTCTCAATATCCTCGTACCACCATGTCTCGTCGTACCACCATGGATATGGCTCACCGGGCATGACCTTGCTAATAGTCTCTCTTGATTTTCCACTTCCACTATCACAGACAGCCATCACCTAAGCTTTCTGTAATCCTAATGACCAAATAAACTTATTAATGAACAGTGTAAAATGTTTTCCTCAAAATCCAGAGCATAAAAATTTAAAATTTAAAATTTGTTCTGGTTGCCAGAACCATTTGCTCTGATACCAAAAATGTAACACCTTATGTTTATACCAAATAACTTATCTTGCGGAAGCATTTGGAATCACTTATGAAGGCTACAAATGATGAAAAATCAAGTTTGAAAATTTTCATTTACGGGTTACTATTCATTGTCACCTTAAAATGTGACAAACTTTGAAAATTCATAACTAATTGTAGAAAAATTGAAATTGAGTGATTCCAAGTTCTACGGAAAGCTCTTTGGATAAAATTTTGAGGAAAAATAGTTTCTGGACTGATTTCCTTGGAATTCGAGCCCAATTTTCTTTGAAAAAGTTACTGTTCATTTGGTCATTTTCGGATTTTACTTGATTTTTGCCTAACTTTGGAAAGGCAAAACTTTCTGCTCGGTTATCGGAATCAGGTGAACTACCCCTCCTTTTAAAGAGAAAAATAAGATCTCTTTGCTCGCCAAATTTCAAAACCTAACTCACTCGTTTACTCAAATGGTCAATGGTCAAACTTTGATCCCTTTTAGTTGACTTTTTACCCCCTTTGGAAGGGTAACTTAACTTAATTGACCACTTAACATCATAGCATACTCTCCTTAGCTATATTAGCTATTTCTAATCATGCTTGGACTATTCTACTCATGCTTGTATACCTCTAACCTTAATCATACTATTGGAAACATAAAGCATGCTTCATATTACATTCCTCCAAAATAGAAAGGTTCAAAGCCATATAAAGTTACTATGGCTTACTACCTCTTCAAGTAAGAGCCAACTCCTTTCCTTTGCCCTTGGATGTTGAAGGCCCTAGGGTTTGTTTAAATATTGGGGTAAGATTCTTGGGGAATCTTAGTAGCAATTGCATACATTATCAAGGTCACACAATACATTGTAAATCAAGCTACATGCATGCATACTTTAACTTTATGTTCATGCTATGGCAAGGACATATCATCATAAACATTCATAGCACTCAACATAGCATAAGCCAAGGCATAATTTGCATGGAGGCAACATCATATAACATAACATTCTCATCCACCTCATAGCATAACAGATTAGCAAAACACATAGCCATAATCATACAAAGTAAGGTAACACTCTAATATAATGAATTGCAAAAGCTACCTTGAATGCTTTCCTTCCTTTTGAACTCTTTCCTCTTGACTAGATCTTTGCCCCTTTGTTATGTATAGCCTATTAGGCAATCAATGACACAACATTAAGTATCATTGCAACTTCACAACTTAACATAACCCTTTAAACCCCTTTTTCTTGATTTTTAGGGTTTATTTTTCTAGCTTTGATTCTTGAACTTTCTTGGGCCTTTCCTACATAATTTTTCATGTAGAATCCATTTATCATATTAGTTTTATGAAAATCCAATCCCTTCCCATTGACTTAGCTTGGCCGAACCATATATATATTTGTAGGGAAAAGGATTTTCAACCAAACTAACATGTAACCACTTAATCTTTAACCTTTAACCATGCTTAATCTTCATCTAAACCATTCCCTATCATTTTGATAAAATTTGGGCAGCACTTCCCCTTAGGAAAATGACTTTCTACCATCATTAAAATAGCCTAAAACTAACATACCATCATTATAACTTGAAATGGAAGAGTTTTAGAAGCTTACCTTGCTTCCAGATGACTTTCTCTCACTAGAATTCTCCTCTTTCTCTCTCTACACGAAAATTGCAAGAGGTTTCCTACTTGAAAGGTCTTGCATGAAATGAACATGTGAGGGGGTATTTATAGGCTTCATATTTCACTAATTCCACATATGCCCTTCTTGCATAAGACTTAATCTTAGCCCTCCAATTTTTACCTCTTTCCACATGTACAAATCTTAGGCTAGGTAGCTTAATATGTTGACACTTGGATGATGAGTCATTAGGGCTTATGTCATCTCTTCTTATCCATTAAGATTAATTAGGCTCTAATCAAGGTTTACTCTCTTAATCCCTTGATTAACTTGGCTAATCAACCTTCTAGAAACTTTTGACTTTTCAAAAGTAGATGGTTGAATCCTAGCCATCCAATGAACCATGTTTGCCACATGTCACAATCCTACGGAAGATGCTTAACCCTAATCATCTTACTTAAACCTAATTAGGTTTTAACCTATCTTGATTTATTATTTTCTTTTTCTTTTTCTTTTTATTTTCTTTTTTCTTTTCTTAGCCAATTTAGGCGTGACATGTGTCCTTGTCCATCTGTAGGAAATTTTATCACCCCTGTTGTCCAGACAGTCCACTGAGTCTTAATATAGTACTGGTTTATTTTATCTGATAGCTGAAAATTTCTAGTATCTCAAAATTCTTATATCAGCTCACCATTAATTATGTCTCAGTAAAGGGGTATTTCCTGATTAATTTCATAATTTTTCTCCCTCTATAACTCCTTAAATTGTCATTTCTGTAAAAACAGAAAATCTACCAATATTAATTTAGCTTTAAATTCAATTAAAGCTAACCTCCTCATCATTTAGGGTTGGAAATAATTTTATAAATTTCCATAATTCCTAAATGAATTTCCTTTAATTTTTCATAATTTTCTGAGATCTCTAAGTATTTTTAAAAATTAATATTGGCTAATTTTCCTTAATTTAGCCAGAATATTAATAATTAAAATAATTTTGAATAAATTATTTTCAACCTGTATTTACTTTTAGACCTCAAATACCATTCTACGGCATTAATTCTATTTTCCATGATTTACTAAAAAATTTTAGGATTTCTAGACACTAATTACGATAATGCCCTTTGTAGACCAATCATTTTAAAAATGACAATTTGGTCCTTTTTCAGTTCTCACTTCAATTGTTATGCTGTTTATCTATCTTTTATCTCACCTGGCCTTGGTCAGCCCTAAATCTTTCATTAATCATACTAAAGATATCAGGGTATGACATATTTCCCTATTTCTAGGTTAGAAATTTTGGGATGTTACACACAGCCTCGGGTCATTTCACTTGTGGAGCCGAAATTATGATCCTAGATTAACTAAATGCCATGGTTATGCAAATTGAGCTGGAAAAGGTTGGGGGTTTTCATTGAGACTTGTAATTAAGATAAAATGCAATAGAATGTAAATGTATTTTTGGATTTTTGGGAGATTAAGATGAAATGGATGGAAGTCAAGTATTGAATCAATTGATAAAACCTCTTGAAAATGGATTCTTGGCAATCATAGTTCTCTTAAGATGTGGGAGTTTTATAAATTCATTAGGTTTTCTTGATAACAACCTCAACAACTCATTGAGTCCAATGCTCACATTAATGAACTCATTAATGAAAACATTGTTAAGCTTCCCTAATGTGTAATTAAGAATGATTAATGCAAATGGTTCAATGCAACAGAAAATCAACTCATCATCAAAACATGACCATGCAAGATGAAGAGAATCAATAAAGCTACAAAGAACATATATGTAACTACATATATTGAAGAATAAAATCCAACATTAACCAATCTAACTACAAATATGAATCATCAACTTATGATTACATATCAATCAAAGTCTTTTACTAAGAAGTTACAAATCCTAGACCTAGGAATTCATAAATACATAGCTAAAACTAAGATGAAACTGAAACTCCCCTTTTAAGCTCTTAGAACTCATACCAATCATCTATCTTCAAGAGCTGGAGGAAGCCTAGCTACTCATGGTGTGCAGAAACATCTCCATTGAAGTTGACTGAGTGTTGCCCATGGATGAAGGTGATAGTGGAAGGTGAGGGATTAGGGTTTTGGTGGGAGAGATGAGAGAAGATGAAGAGTAAAATGTGGATGGTCGCTGAATCTCAGTGTGTGACCTCATTCATACCGAAAATAGGGTTTCTAACCTGAATATGACGTGTCTGGGTCAGTTCATGGAAGTGGGCAAGTGAAATTTTCTCGAAATGGTCGGGTCTGAATGTGCTGATACGAGGGGTTTGTAACACCTTACGTTTACGACCTTATATTGTGCCAAGTTAAGACATTCGGAAGCGCAATCTAAGGTTACCGGGTTGAAGAACCTGAATTTGAAAATTCCTTTTCCCGCATTACTATTCACTGTAACCTTAAACTTGGCATAACTTTGGAAAATCATAACTAATTCTAGAAAAATCGAAACGAGGTCGTTCCAAGTCTCATTCGAAGCTCTTAACATCATCTATCAAGGAAAAATGACCTCAGGTTCCGTTTTAATCAGAAACGCATTCGTTTTCAATTTCGAAAAGTACTGTTCATTGGTCATTTTTCTATTTTCCAGGATTTTTGCCTAACTTCGGAAAAGCATAACTTCTTACCCAGAGCTCCGATTGTGACGCTTTACCATTCATTTTAAAGGGAAAAATAAGATCTATTTGCATGCCAAATTTCAGGGATAAAGTCAACCATTTGACCAGGGTCTTCGTTGGTCAAAGTTTGGTCAAATCTAGACCATTTTTATCCCCCTTTTTCACTAATTCTAACAGCATTTCGTTTTTCACTATAATCATACCATAATCACATGTAAAGCTATTCTATCATTAATATACATTCCAAAAAGGGTATCATATCGTGTATTTATGAACATAGTATGCTTACATGGCTTGAAAGAGAGAGGTTCAAAACCGTATAATACATTACATAATTCATAACTTCTTCAAGCCATGACTATTTCCTTTCCTTTCTCCTTGGCAGTTGTGGCACCTAGGATATCATGTTATAGGAGGAATGAGATTTCATAGAAATCCCAGTAGCATTGAACATACAACCATCAAGTCAACATGCATAAGATGTCATGCTACATGCAGTATAATAACATTTCTAGTCTTTATGCCATGCCATAATCATTTTGTATCCATGTCATCATATCATGGAACATATAATCATTCTGGTCAAAACTCAATCATGCAAGAGCCAAGGCATACATTGCAAGGAGTTCACATCATCTGTACATAAACATTCTCATGGCACATAAACACACATAGCAGATACATCAAATACAGATCAACAAAATAATTGCAGTTCACGCTACCTCAATTCCACTCTTATCGTTTCCTCCTTGTTCCCTTGCTTGAGATCCTCCTAGGTATCCAGAGAATTGCCTATCAACCATACAGTAAGGGTATGGTAAATTCCATATCCAGTATACCATTCTTTCTCAATATAATGCTACCCTTGTGCCTTTCAATTATAATTTTTGTTTACCTTTCCTAAACCTTTGACCTTGGTTTGACCAAGCCTTAATCCTCAATTAAGGTCTTGGAATTCTTCCTTAATCCATGATTAATCATGCTTTCTTGGTTAATCATTAACCCTTAATCCTTAATCCAATATTTAATTAAGGTCCTCAAGTCACATAGTCATAATCCTCTAAGATTAAGTCACTAATCCCTTATGGATTAGCCATTAATCATTCTCTAATCAACATGATTAACCATTAATCATTCCTTAATCAAATAACATGATTAATCTTAGCTATCACTAAACCATAATTAATCAAGGTAATTAATCCTAATCTTCCTCAAATAAATAATCAACTAAAAATAATTAACACTTAGGGAGATAAACATACCTTAATTAGCTCTTAATCGGCGATTAGAGGTGTCTAAGCTTGCTTTCTCTCTTTCTCTCTCTTCTTTCTTCCTTTCTCTCTCCTAGAACTCAAGAACACAAAATTCTCTCCAAACAAAACCACCTTGGCCGAATTCTTCATGGAAGGGGGGGTATTTATAGGCTTTGATATTTCAAAATGCCAAAAATGCCCTTCGGGAAAAAGATGCGATCTCGGCCGTCCATTTTTTTCTACTTTACACATGGAGGGACACCTAATCACCATGTGATTTTCATGTGGAAAATAAATATTATTTTATTGTTTTGTCTCTTATTTCCCTTTATGCCCTTGAACAACGTGGAAAATTCCAACTTTGTCCTCCCCTTCTAATTTTGGCTGAATTATTGCTCTTAATATTGGAAAAAATATGACTCATCCAATAACCAGTGCAATCCACTGATTATTTGTGTATTTCCGGTCCGATTTTCCAATAATCCTGTCTAATTTACTGTCACAAAATTTTGATTTCAACACCTCATTAAATTCCCCTCATTCCAAGGGTAATCCATGATTTTTCTCAAGTTTTATCTCCCTCTATAATTTTCTAAATTTTATTCTGTCAAAAATCACTATTCTACCGATAATAATTCGGTAATAAATATCCTTTAAGCTAACCTCTGCACATCCAAAGGTGGGAAATAATTTTATAAATTAGGATAATATGTCACATAATTTATCCATATTTTTCCTTGAATTTTTGAGGCCTCTATATATTTTAAATAATGGAAATTGGCTAATTTTCCTTAATTAACCAAAAATTCCAATAATTACAAATAATTTCCTGATAAATTATTTTAATCTCATATTCATCTTCTAAGCCTCAAACATTATTCTGTACCCTCCTTTCTATTTTTCATGACTTTTTGGGAATTTTCAGGAATTTTGGACATTATTTCCAATACTGCCCTTTCTTGACTGATCTTTTCAAGAATGACGGTTATGTCCCTATCCTGATTTTTCCTCATAGCCTGGATCCTCTACTAGTCTACTATACTATTTGGCCTTAGTTAGTCACAAATCATTCATCAACTAGAATAAAATTATCAGGGTGTGACAGGGTTCGTCGCGGCGAACCATGGCAGAGGCTCCTCTTTGCTTGTGTGCCTTGAGTCTTCAACCTTGGCTCCAATCTCAAGTGTCCTACACTGAAAAGCAACAATTTAAGGCATCAATTGTCTTAGAAATTAATAACTAATTATGACGATTTTACCCTAAAAAAGACACTAACTCACTGCAAGGACTCTTGATCTAAAATAAACTCAATTATAGCCAAAAGAGCTAGAAAATGCAACAAAACCATGGATGATGTAATAAAAAGATAAGAACAATTTGAGCTCAATCAGTTTTCCTTTGAAGTTCTTCCTTTTCCTCTCAAGTTCCTTCTTGGCCGAAACACATTCAGAAAATGGGGGAAGGAGGAGGTCGTTAAGGCACCAAAATATCTCATCTACCACATTTAATGAAAGTCCAAGTGTCAATTGCCTAAGCCTCCTTGAAACCTCTCTCTTAATTAACTTAAATCATAATGTAATTAAATTCTAAAGTCAAGATCCTCTCCATTGGTAGCTTGACACTTGGAAAACTTTAATTATCATCCATTGAAGGCTTGACAAGTGGCAACTTATGGGCCAAGCAAGTGCAAGACTCTGATTAACACTTTATCGGTGCACTTTTACTCCAGGTTTAACTTCTTTTCCATAATTACAGTGCTCCGGCCTCTGTAATTATTTTATGTCAGATCCATAAATTATTCTCCTTATTTTTATCTTTCCAAATTGCCCTCTTTGTCTCAAATTCAATTTCCCAATAATTAAATAAAAAGGAAGACTAATTTCCTTCTCTTTATTGATTTCTCATCTTTTCAAAGGAATTAGGAAAAATCTTGGATACTTGAGGGTCTTCTTTTAATTCCATAATCTCTTATAATTCCTTGGGATATCATAGAAATTTTCTTGGGATTTTGTCCTCCTTAAAAGTATTTATTTGGAATTTTCCAAATAAAGGACCTTAAACTACCTTAAATCGCCCTTAAATTCCCTTGTAATTTCTCTAAGGGCAAATTGGTCATAAAACCAATTTTATAATCCTATATAATTCTCAAAGAACATTGTCCTTATTTTTTATTAATTTTTGGAGGCTTGAAAATATTTTTTCATAATTATTCTTGACCAATTTTCCTTAATTAGTCAAACTTTTCATAATTGGCTTGGAAAATTATAATAATTATTTTTCACCAAAATTCTTCTATTTCTCCTTGTCACTTTTGACCCTTAAATATTTAGAAATATTTCTTATTCCTAATTATCATAATGCCGGATGTGACATTTCTCCCCCTCTAAAATAAATTTCGTCCTAGAAATTTAAAGCGTATCTTATTGGAAAAGTTCAGGATACTTTTCCTCTGTCTCAGTCTCCATCTCTCTCGTAACTTTTTCTAATGTAAGACCTTTCTAGACAACCTCTATTAGTGGAAATTGCCTGTTTCCCAATTGTTCGACTTTTGTTCAATGAGTTGTTCTAGTCTGATCTTAAAAGACGAGTTGTCTTGGAGCACCATGTCATCATAGCTTATGATATATGTCGGGTTTAGACGGTACTTTTTCATTAGGAGAGATGGAAGACATCATGAATTTAACTTGCATTCGACGGAAGGATCACTTTTAATCTACTGGTCCAGTCTTGGACAAAATTTGAAAAGGTCCACCGTAGTTTGAATTTAACTTCTTAAATTTTTAGGGATTGACTGACTTTCGTTGTTGGTTACACTTTAATCACCAACCTCAATCTTTAATGGTCTCCTTTATGTCTAGCTCTTTTATCTGCTTTGAGCCGTTAGAAGTCTTTGCTGAATAACTTTAATCTATTAGGAAGTTTGATCCACTATATTAAGACCATACTTCTTTCATTGAGCTCTATCCAGCACAAGGGAGATCTATACTTCCTTCGGAAAACTGCTCCGTATGGCGCCATTCAGATACTTGAATGGGAATGGTTATCTTAACTGAATTCGGCTCATGGTAAGTACATATCCTAGTTACCGCCGAAATCAAGCACATGTGCATGTAGCATACCTTCTAACATCCATATCATTCTTTGTGTCTGCCCATCCGTCTTAGGATGGTAGGCTATACTGAAGTTGAGAGTAGTGTCCATTTCTTTCATAAGGACCTCCAAAACTTCAAGTAATTCTCGAGTCTTAGTCTGAAACCGTACTGCTTAGGTCACTCGGTAGCCTAACAGCTTCCTTAACTTTCATCCTCTATTATATGTTAGATTTAGTGCATTCTTGCCAAAATGGCTAACATGTTTGGCTTTTGCACTTTCTTACCTTACTTCCCAGGGTCACCCTTCCTTGGGCTATTTTTGCCTGAAACACTTAACTAAACAGTGCTGACTGGAACTGAGGCACTGATTATGATAAGCTTAACCCTGGTACTTTGCTATCTTAGACCCCTTTCCTGATCTATCTTTAGTCGGGTCTTTTCATCTTACACTCTTGTTTCTCGCCTCATCTTAAGGATTTATTTGTCAATACTCATTTGTCTCTATATCACATGTAGTTCTTCCTGTATCTAGAGCTAGCCCAAATGTCTCTTTTTCAGTCTTATAACTCTAACTCCTCTAAATTTGGCTTTCCTCTGTCACTCAGAAGGAAATTGAATCCAACCTAATTAATGATAAGGTTTTCTGGAAGGAAGTCGTGGGTACTCTCTCGGTATCAGTTTTCAACCGCAGGAGGTTTCCATATCCTTAACTCATCCCTGGTCCTTATCTTCCCAAAGTGGTACCATAATCTTAAGATCTTTGGGAGACTTTTGACCATAGGACTAAGTATAGTCACCTCCTCTCAGTTGGTCACCTAACTGATAATTCCCCAAAACTGTTCCAAGAACCAATATCATTCTCTTAGACTTCATGTTAATTCCCTAGGCTACTTATTTGTCTCTTTAGGTGCCTTAGCCAATCTGTCTTAGGAGTTCTCTTCTTCCTTCAGCTGCTCTTACCCTCTCTTACTATTTTAGAACGTTATAGAGAGAGGACTTTGCAAATTTTCTTTCCTGTACTTTCATTCTCAGTAAGAGCATACTCTAACATGCATAATGCCTGGCATTTTAAATGCAAGGAGTGCAAGCTCTTACTAGTTGTTGTGTCTATGGCGTGCTAACCAGACATCTCCTCCCTAGAAAGGGAGCTTCTCTTTCTGTTCACAGTTGCTTTCGGGAGTCATAGGGAGAGGTCTTTGACGTTCTTCCTCTTTTTACTTACTCTAGTACTCTGCTAAGCTCAGGCACATCTAATCCTAGCTTCATTCTTGGCTAGTCATACTTCCATTAGGTAAGGTCAACTCCGCTTGCCTTACCTCGGCTACTTCCCTCTCCTACTCGGATAGGGTATCTTGCTCCATCTTGAGCAACGTAAATTCTAACTTGGAGGACCAATTCCCCTTATCTCTAGGAAGATTCCTAGCAAGAACTTATCCCTTGAAAAGGGTGCCTCTCAACCTAAACTCCAAGAGACTAAGTATCTCTTTAACATTAAGGGGAACATGCCAAATTCTAAGCTAGTTCCCTGCATAGCTATTTGTCTTGTCCTCTTCTTTTTGATCCTTAAGACATTTCATTAGGGCTCTCCATCTTACTTCACTATCTCAAAGTTTCTATTCATCTATTCTAGAACTTGAGATAGCTACTCTATCATGGTGCCCTAGCCCTAACAAGGCTGTAACAGTTTGTCTAGCTTAGGTTGCCACTTACACCTTCTTAATGGTGTAAAGACTCAACCCCTAATTGTCTCGTTCAACTCCTCATCATTACTTTTCTTTTTGAGGGGGAATCTAATAATTCTAATTAGTGGCTACCTTTCTCTTTCTAACTCTACTTATCTTACTCTCTGTGACCTCTAAAAGTTGTTATGTCTCGTTGAGATACCACCTTAACATCTGCAAGTTATTGTGTTCATCCGTCATGACCAGAATCCTTGTCTGTAGTGATAGAAGTTACCACCTCCTTCAGTGATCACTTTGATTTCGTTCATCGCCACTAATTCCCTTGGTTTATCATGACGAAACACACTTTTCTCTTAACCTCTGCTAGTCTTAGGCAGCTTTATTCATCGTATCATTGCTTGTCTAGGCATCCGTTACGAAGTTTAACTTAACTTCCGGATTTACTCTATTTCTCTTACAGGTAGGATCAGGGTTTTGTCCTTGCCGTTATGGGACGACAACCAATTCAACCCAATTATCCCATCAACTTCATGAAAGGCATACATATTAAGTTTAAGGCAATACAACAGTGCTCATAGCCAACTATACAGTTTAAGCACACATCAGGTGTCATTGTCCTCTGTTGTGTTGGTGTGGACACATGCATGTCATACGGCAACATATTAATAACCAAGCTGAGTTCTTTAAAACAATCATATGAGAGAAAAAAATGATTAGCACCCTAATTAAACATTGCAATCACTAGGAAGTTCTTAGTAATGATCGTTCCTTTGGATCATTTTCGGAGGCTTCCGGACTTCTTCCCCTGTGATGGTAAATACTCGTCCTTGGTGCGTGATCTTGCCTTCTCTGTACTCTGCAGGCATTCTCTCGAGAAATATCCAAGCTTACTATAACTATAGCAGACATTCTATCTGGCCATACATGGTCTATTATTCTGACTCTTGCCGCAATTGGGCATTCCTTGCCATTTGAAGGCTTACCTCCCTTTTTACTCTTTCGGTTGCCCCATGGCCTCTTCCTCTTTCTATTCGCATCATAAGAGGTGCCACTCTGATCTCCCTTCTCTAACTGGGGAGTAGGCTCAATCATCAAATGATGATTCAAGCTATTTTCTGTAATTCGGCAGGCCTCAATATTAAAGTACTCGAACTGCCGGGGAGCAATCATCTCCCTTAAGGATTGCTTTAGTCCTCTAACCGTCTTTTTGATCGTCTGCCTCTCACCATCTTGGTGACACAGATAACTGAAGTAGTAGGAAAGATGTCTAAACTTAGCTAAGTACTCAATGACTTGTTAGCCTTCTACTTCAGGGTTAGGAATTCTGCTTCCTTTTCGTCCCTGACTGACCTTGAAAAACATTTCTCATGGACTTGCTCTAGGAACACTTCCCATGTCGCTCTCGTGTTCTGAGCATCCAAAAGGATCTTGATATTCTTCCTACTAATGATCAGTGTCCTTTTCTAACTGGTAGATAGCCATTTGGGCTTCCCGCTTAGTCGAACAGTTCAGAACTTTGAAAATCTTTTCTAGGCAGATGATCTAGTGCTCTACTGCTTGGATGTCAATCACTCCATCGAAGGATGGCTGATTGTGCTTGTAAAAGCGAGTTATCTACTGTTGGATGCTGTCAGGGCCTACTGCTAACATTATTGATCTGGCCAATGCTCTATTGCTTGCACTGCTGAGCTTTCTTCCTCTGGCTGCCTCCTGTCGGGGTTAGCCACTGCCCCTGCTACAGTTGCTACTATTACAGTGTCTCTTTCTTGTTCCTGGCTAGCTTATGCCACCCTCAACCCTCCAATAGCCTTTTATTGCTATTCTAAGCATTTCAAAATTAATCATATTGGACCGGAAAGGACCCTTACGTTGTGTCCTGAGGGTCTCTCTAGTGAAGGGTTTCTTCAGGTTCTAACCGTCGTGCTAACTTAACAGATAGCATAATAGAGGAACAAGAAAATAAACAACATGCTTGGATTTCATTTAACAACATATGCATTCATAATTCATCATTCAAGGGTCAGTCATCAGTCACAGCAATATAGTCTAACATACATAGCCATCTTACAAACGTACATAGCCATTAAACATACCAGACTAACCTACTACGGTTAGCTGTAACAATACAAGTCCTACGTCAGTGCTACCCAGGTCCAACTGACTACCCAAAATAGGAAATAGTGAAACTCTCAAGGCTCTGGGTCCATTAACTCAACACCGGATCCCCATGTCTGATACAACTGACAGAATTCACTCTTCCATCAAGATATAAACAGGAGCATATCCGTCGTCATCAGGATCCAATCTTCTGCATCTACTCAAGGAAATGTATTCCTTACAAAGATCTCGAGAGCATCAATGAGATCATTGAAGTTGGTACTATCCATGCGACTACAAATGTCCCTCACACCATTTTTCCAAAGACGGATCTGAGGGAGTACTCTAAGCAATGCTGATATCCAATCCATCATCTCTAGGGTAGCATCTTCCCTAGTCACATAATGGTAGAGCCTCCGGATATCCTCCAGATATCTCAGGTAAACATGGGCATTCTGATTCTCGTTAGGCTTAATATACCAGCCTCTTTCCCTAAAGTCCCTGACTAGGTGCTCTATGGTGTGGAATTCTTTCATAATTGGAAGTAGTTTGACTTCACTAGGTCCAGCTCCATCATCATCAGATATTTTAATGACCTCAGTCCTTTGAGGATCATTGGAAGCAACCATGGCTATGTCAGGCGGAGGACTACTCTCACATAAGGTATCATAATAGAAATCTACGATAAGGCTATAGTCCTCATTCTTATCGAACCATCCAATAATTAAACACAGTATTCTTCTTCAAAAATATGTCAATTTTCCTTTTAACTGACATATTAACTAAGCAGAGTGTTCTATCCTATGCTAGAACCTCCGCTCTGATACCAAAAATGTCACAACTTACTATCGAATCCATTTAGGGTTTAATAAAAACCTTTTTAGACCACATTGGATGGTCTTGGGCTCAAAAATTCATCAAAAATGCTGATTTTCGGATTTTTACTATTCCTCAGGTAAAAATCCAGTTTTCTGGCCCAAATTCAAAAATTCATAACTTAATCTAGAAAAATCAAAATGGAGTGGTTCAAAATTGTATAAAACGATATTTGAATGCTTTTCAAAGAAAAAATAAACTTATGAACCAATTCCATTTGAAAAAGCATCAGGTTTTTGTGGAAATCACCTCTGTCTATTTGGCAAAAATCCTTTTTTCAGATTTTGAACCTTAACTTTGGAAAATCATTAAAAATCATGTAGTTGGCCATTTTTAACGTGATACCTATCAATTTGAAGCTCAGGATGTGACTTTGAATATACCAAATTTTGTGCAAGAATTTGTTTGGTAACTAAATAAAATGTGGCTCTAAACTAGCGTCCTATTTAGGGATTATAGCACCAACCATTGATATTCTTACATAACCAAATGTCCACGAATTTTTATGGTGTGACACCATAATTTAGCCTCCAATCTGTAGCTTGCTCTTGGGAGTTTCAAGCCCTAAAGTGTTAGATTATATTTAGGGGATGAGATTTTAAGAAATCCCAGTAGCAAGATCAATCAACCAAAACATTAACATGCATCAATTACAAGCATTCCAACCTTTTGCTATTTAATAGGGAACTACTTTACCTTATACATGTAGCACTCTAACATGCAATAGCCAAGGCATATAAAGCAAGGAGTATAGCTACACAATCATCATCATCATCATTTAGTTCAACCACATAATAGCACATGAAATTGCATAGCAATCAATGTAACATTCAACGTTAAGGTTAATTAAATCTTACTACCTCAATCCAATGCTCTTTGATTTTCTTGCTCTTCTTTCTTCCTTCCACAAATGCCAAACCATAACATGGGAATCCACAAAAATGGTAGCAAGAATCATCAACCATTCCACATGAAAAATCAACAACATAAATCAAGTAACCTCTAAACCCCTTAAAGCTTCCATCTTTGTTCTTGAATTTTTAGAGTTGGTTTCCATAAACCCTAAAAATTCCCTCTTGACCTTTTCCTACAAATTTTTTCATGTAGATTCTAAATATCTACTTGGATTTATCAAAATAAAACTCCTTCTTTCAGTTTCAGCTTGGCCGAACTACTATGGTTCACTTTCTAAAAATTGCAACTTTGATTCTATGACTTCCAACACATGTTCTTTAGGTTTACCCTATACCATTTTTCATTTTGAACACAATGGAAGCCTCAAAACTCTAAAAAACACATCCTAGGGTTTAGATCTTACCATGGCCGAAATGGGTCTCAAGCAACACAACTAAGGAAACACTCCAAAATCAACCTACAACCACTTGTAACCACTAGGATCTACCATACTTTGAAGTGTTCTAGCAAGATCTAACAACCAAACTTCCTTCCCTACTCAATAAACATTTCAGAAAACTCAAAAAAAGGGGAGAACCAGAAATTCTAACCATACAACTCAAGCAAACAAGGCAAGGAACAACTTAGAACCAAAAACGTACCTTGGATCTCACTTGTATGCTTAGAGTTGATGCCTTTCTGCTTGGTTTTCCTTTGAAGTTCTTCCTTTTCCTCTCAAGTTCCCTCTTGGCCAAAACACATTCAGAAAATGGGGGAAGGAGGAGCTCATTAAGGCACCAAAATATCTCATCTACCACATTTAATGAAAGTCCAAGTGTCAATTGCCTAAGCCTCCTTGAAACCTCTCTCTTAATTAACTTAAATCATAATGTAATTACATTCTAAAGTCAAGATCCTCTCCATTGGTAGCTTGACACTTGGAAAAATTTAATTATCATCCATTGAAGGCTTGACAAGTGGCAACTTGTGGGCCAAGCACGTGCAAGACTCTGATTAACACTTTATCGGTGCACTTTTACTCTGGATTTAACTTCTTTTCTATAATTACAGTGCTCCAGCCTCTGTAATTATTTTCTGTTAGATCTATAAATTATTCTCCTCATTTTTATCTTTCCAAATTGCCCTCTTTGTCTCAAATTCAATTTCCCAATAATTAAATTAAAAGGAAGGCTAATTTCCTTCTCTTTATTAATTTCTCATCTTTTCAAAGGAATTAGGAAAAATCTTGGATACTTGAGGGTCTTCTTTAAATTCCATAATCTCTTATAATTCCTTGGGATATCATAGAAATTTTCTTGGGATTTTATCCTCCTTAAAAATATTTATTTGAAATTTTCCAAATAAAGGACCTTAAACTACCTTAAATCGTCCTTAAATTCCCTTGTAATTTCTCTAAGGGCAAATTGGTCATAAAACCAATTTTATAATCCTATATAATTCTCAAAGAACATTTTCCTTATTTTTTCTTAATTTTTAGAGGCTTGGAAATATTTTTCTATAATTATTCTTGACCAATTTTCCTTAATTAGTCAAACTTTTCATAATTGGCTTGGAAAATTATAATAATTATTTTCCACCAAAATTCTTCTATTTCTCCTTGTCACTTTTGACCCTTAAATATTTACAAATATTTCTTATTCCTAATTATCATAATGCCAGATGTGACACCATGCTTGCTTGGCTCAAATTCCTCAGTTTTACCCTTGCTATCATGTTTTTTGGGGAATTCCTTCCGCCTCAACCTCATCTCCTTAGAGCTTTCAGAATACTTAACCTTTATAGATGATGGTGGTAGCTCATCACACAAGATTTCCTCATCGATAGCTTCATCCTCCTCTTCTGGAAAGTTCACTTGCTTCCTACTCCTAAGAGTAATGGCATGCAAACCCTTAGGATTGATAACAGTGTTGGAGGGAATAGCGCCATTGCTCCTTGCTTGTTGCTCACTCATGTTGTTAGACAACTGAGTTACATAGGAGTTAATGTTCTCAGAATTAGTTTCCCATTGCTCTATTCTCTTCTCTAGAGCACTAAATCTGGCATCATTTTTGGAGGAATCTTGCTGAATCAGTGAAACTATGGAGTTGAACTGATTGGCATTAGCAGCCCTTTCTTCCTTCATTGAGGCCATCATATTGTGCAAGAGTTGGTTGGTATCATCTTTAGGTGGGGTGGTTAAGGCTTGAAATTGGTTTTGGAACTGGCTTGAGGATGAACTAGCTCCTCCACTCTTCTAAAATCTATTTGGAGGTCTACTCTCTTCATTCCTCCAGCCCAATCGAGGGCTTGCCTTCCATCACTCGTTATAAGTGTTGGAGTAAGGGTCTCACTTCTGATTTGGACGGCCTTGGTAGACTGCAGATACCTCCTCATAACGGCCTGGACATACGCTAGAAATATGCATAACCGAGCCACAAGTCTCACAACTAGGGGCAGTAATATCCATAAGGGGTGCTGGTCTATGCACATTCATATTCTTCAATTCTGTAGTGATTACAAACAGTTGAGAGGTCACCTTGCTTTCCAACGAATCCATCTTTGATTCCAAAGTGTCCATTCTTCTATTGTGAACTGAAGCAGCTCCCAACTCGTGTACTCCTCTAGTATCTCTCACACCATATTGTTGATGATTCAGGGCCATCTTCTTAATCAAATCCCAGGCCTCCTCAGCAGTGGAGTCTATCAAAGATCCTCCTGATGCAGCATCCAACATACCCTTCTCTTGGTTCTTCAACCCATCATAGAAATACTGTACCAGTTGTTCATTCGGAATTTGATGATGTGGGCATCTTGAAAGCATGTCCTGAAATCTATTCCAATAATCATAGAGAAATTCGTCATAGTCTTGCTTGGCAGAATAGATCTCCTTCCTCATTGATGAAGTACGAGAAGCTGGAAAGTATTTCTCCAAGAATGCTTTCTTAAGTTCCCCCAACTGTGATATGTATCAGCTACGTGTCTTGTAAGGCTCATGTACCACTCTCTAGCTTTGCCCTCCAATGATAGATGGAAAACCTTCCATAGCACTTGATCTAACGATGCTCCCACAGGCTTCATACTCTGACAGATCATAGAAAGGGATTGCAAATGAAAATATGGATCTTCTCCTGTCAAGCCATGAAATTTTGGAAGGGAGTTAATCAATAATCCTTTAATTTCAAAATTAACTTCAAAATTTGGACAAGCAGCAGTAAATGGGTCAAAATTGATATCAGATGTGGTTGCTTCCCTAATTCTTCTTCTTCTAGGGTTCCCATTATTTTCTCCCACTCTCTCTTGTTCTCCATTCCCTCTATTGCCTCCATTCCTCATTTGGTTGGCATTGGGGTTAGGATTAGGGTTGTTATGTGGTAAATCAGCCATAGTATCTTCTTCAATAGGTTTACTCTCACTACTAGATAGGCTAGATTCCACAGTAATGTTCTCTTGTTCAACCACTAACTCACTTGTCCCCTCAACTCTTTTCTCTCTTCTTATCTCTCTGAGTCTTCTCTCAATCTCAAGGTTAAAGGGTACAAGTTCAGTTTTTCGTGGCATGCAAGAATTAAATCTCAGAGAAAGAGCAAACAAAATTGACTTGCAGCACACAAAGTCAGATAAAAGTATACGTTGTGATGGATGTAAGTGTATGGATGAGTATGAGTATGTATGCACAGAAAAAGAAGCAAAATGCTTAAGTTTTCAAAAAGGGTCAAAACAGTTTGCCGCGGTGAAAGCAGATGTGTGCCATGGCGAAGGTATCCTGAGAGGAATCCTTCAGTTTTTCAGAAAGTTTGTCGTGGCGAAGGGACAGGTTTGCCGCGTCGAACTGTCACAGAGAGCTAATCAGTTTACTGGACGCCACTAATGCAATGTGAAATGCAGAAGATGTAGAAAATCAGTATATTTGTTTGTATTTCCCAAAAATTTTGATGCTATGCAAGATGAAAACCTATACTATGAACAAATATGCAACTAAACTACCTAAAATGCAACCTAAAAGGATCAAAACTTCAATTGACAACCAAGTGACACAAGCTAACCTAGAGAACCAATTTCTTGGCTCCCCGGCAATGGCACCACTTGAAATTGCCTTAACTTGTCTTACTTACACCTTAGGGCCATTTTCAAAGTTAATCCAAGGATTGTACTATAGGCACAACCTCGGGTCGTTTTACTTGTGGAGCCGAAATTATAATCCTAGATTAACCAAATGCCATGGTATTGCAAATTGAGCTGGAAAAGGTTTGGGGTTTTTATTGAGACTTGTAATTAAGATAAAATACAATAGAATGTAAATGTATTTTTGGATTTTTGGGAGATTAAGATGAAATGGATGGAAATCAAGTACTGAATCAATTGATAAAACCTCTTGAAAATGGATTATTGGCAATCATAGTTCTCTTAAGATTTGGGAGTTTTATAAATTCATTAGGTTTTCTTGATAACAACTTCAATAACTCATTGAGTCCAATGCTTACATTAATGAACTCATTAATGAAAACATTGTTAAGCTTCCCTAATGTGTAATTAAGAATGATTAATGTAAATGGTTCAATGCAACAGAAAATCAACTCATCATCAATACATGACCATGCAAGATGAAGAGAATCAAGAGAGCTACAAAGAACATATATGTGACCACATATATTGAAGCATAAAATTCAACATTAACCAATCCAACTACAAATGTAAATCATCAACTAATGATTACAGGTCAATCAAAGTCTTTCACTAAGGATTTACAAACCCTAGACCTAGGAATTCATAAATACATAGCTAGAACTAAGATGAAACTGAAACTCCCCTTTTGAAGCTCTTAGAACTCATGCCAATCATCCATCTTCAAGAGCTGGAAGAAGCCTAGCCATGCATGGTATACTGAAGCATCTCCAATAAAACTGACTCAGTGTTTCCCATGGGTAAAGGTGACAGTGGAAGATGGAGGAATTAGTGTTTGGTGAGAGAATGATAGAAGATGAAGAGAAAACATGGATGGTGGCTAGATGTCTGTGTGTGACCTCATTCATACCGAAAATAGGGTTTCTAACCCGAATATGACGTGTCTGGGTCGGTTCATGGAAGTGGGCAGGCCAATTTTTCCCAAAATGGTCGGGTCTGGATATGCTGATACGAGGAGTTTGCCGCGGCGAAGGCAAAAGTGTGCTGCTGCGAACCATGGCAGAGGCTCCTCTTTTGCTCTGTGTGCGTTGAGTCTTCAACCTCGGTTCCAATCTCAGGTGTCCTACACTGAAAAGCAATAATTTAAGGCATCAATTGTCCTAGAAATTAATTAAATACAATTAATAATTAATTATGACGATTTTACCCTCAAAAAGACACTAACTCAATGCATGGACTCTTAATCTAAAATAAGCTCAATTATAGCCAAAAGAGCCAGAAAATGCAACAAAACCATGGATGATGTAATCAAAAGATAAGAATAATTTGAGCTCAATCAAATACTCACTCTATTATTGTACCACAAGGGGTTTTTCTTGTGTCTAGAGCTAGCTTGAATGTCTCTTTTTTAGGTCTTATGGCTCTAATTCTTCTAACTCTGGCTTTCCTCTGTTAATCAGAAGGAAATTGAGCCCAACCTAATCAATGATAAGGTTATCTGAAAGGAAGTTATAGGTACTCTTTCAATATTAGTTTACAATTGAAAGAGGTTTCCATATCTCCAACTTATCCTTGGTCCTCGTATTCCCAAAGAGGTACTATAGTCTTTCTCTTATAGCTCAGCCACTTCCTTTAGGCTCGATCTACTGTGACCTTAGGAGCTACTGTGCTCTACTATAAGCCTCTTCAGGATCCACTATAACCCTTGAATACTATCATTAGTCTAAGCTACATTAGGATCTCTGGGGGACTCTAGACTGTAGGACTAAGTAAAGTTACCTCCACTCAGTTGATCACCTAACTGATAATTCCCTAAAACTATTTTAAGAACCAATACCATTCTCTTAGGCCTCATGTCAATTCCCCAGGCCACCTATTTGTCTCTTTAGGTGCCTAAGCCAATTTGTCTTAGGAGTTCTCTTACTCCAGCTGCTCTTACCATCTCTTAACTGGGTTAGAACAGTACAGAGAGAGGACTTATGCAACTTCTCTTTCCTCTGCTTCACTTTTCAGTATGAGCATACTCTAACATGCATAATGCCTAGCATTTCAATGCAAGGAGTGCAAGCTCTTTCTGGTTGCTATGTCTATAGTGTGTCATCTAGACATCTTGTCCCTAAAAAGGAGCCTCTCGTCCTGTTCGTAGTTGATTCTGGAAGTCATAGGGAGAGGACTTACGAGGTTCTTCTTCTTTCTACTTGCTATAGTACTCTGCTAAGCTCAGGTATATCCAAGGCTAGCTTTGTTCTTGGCTAGTCATGCTTCCATTGGGTAAGGTCAACTCTGCTTGTCTTACCTCGCCTGCTTCCCTTTCCTGCTTAGATAGGATATCTTGCTCCATTTAGAGCAACATCAATTCTAACTTAGAGGACCAATTCCCACTTTCTCTTGGAAGACTCCTGGCTAAGATCTTATCCCCTGACAAAGGATGCCTCTCAATCTAACCCCAAGTGACTGAGTATCTCTTAACACCATCAAGAACATGCTAACCTCTTAAGCTAGTTTCCTGCACAGCTATCTGTCTCGTTCTCTTCTTCTTGATCCCTACTAGGGCTACCCATCTTAAGTGTACCATCTCTAAGTTCCTATTTATCTATTCTAGGACTTGAGATAGCTACTCTATTATGGTGTCCCAGCCCTAACAAGGTTGTAAGAGTTTGTCCAACTTAGGTGGCCACTACACCTTCTTAGTGGTGTACAGATTCAACCCCGAACCGTCTTGTTCAACTTCTTATCATTACTCTTCCTCTTGAGGGGGAATCTAATAACTCTAAATAGTGGCTACCTCTTTCTTTCTAACCATTACTAATCTTACTCTCTGCAACCTCTAAGAGTCATTGTGTCTCATTGAGATACCACCTCAATATTTGAGAGTTATTGTGTTTGTTCGTCATGACTGAAAGTTACCACCTCCTCTGGTAATCACTTCTGTATTCGTTCGTTGCCACAAATTCTCTTGGTTCATTATGACAAAACACACTTTGTTTTCTTAACGTTTGCTAGTCTTACCTCGTTTCATTCATCATAGCATTGCCAGCCTGGGCTTCCATTATAAAGTTCAACCTAACTTCTGAATTCATCTCTATTTCTCTTGGGGGTAGGATCAGAGTTTTGTCCTTGTCGTTATGGGATGGTAACCAATTCAATTCAATTGCCACATCAATTTTATAGGATGCACACATATCAAATCTAAGGTAGTACAATATTGTTCATAACTAAGCTAAGTCTTTTAATATAGGCATACAAGATAAAAGAATAACTAGCACCTAAATCAAACATTGCAATCACTGGGGAGTTGTTAATAATGATCGTACCTTGTATCATTTTTGGTGACTCTCAAGCTTCTTCCCCTGTGAGGGCGAACACTCATCCTAGGGTACGTGGTCTTGACTTTTTTGCAATCTGTGGGTATTCCCTTGAGAAGTGTTCGGGCTTGCCACAAATATAATAGACATTTTATCCTGCTATACACGGTCTATAACCATGATTCTTGCCACAGGTTAGGCATTACGCATTCCTTACCCTTCAGTGGTTTGCCTCCCTTCTGGTTCTTTTAGTTGTCCTATGGCCTTTTCCTCTTCCTATTAGCATTTGAAGAGATGCCACCCTAATCTTCCTTCTCTGATTTGGGAGTACACTTAACCATCAGATGATGATTTAGGCTGTTCTCTATAATTCGGCAGGTTTCAACTGCCTTGTTAAATTACTCAAACAGCCTAGGAGCAATTTTCTCCCTTAAGGACTGCTTCAGTCCTCTGACTATTTTCTCAGTTGTCTACCTCTCATCCTCTCAGTAATAAAGGTAGCTGGAGTAGTGAGAGAGGCAGATAAACTTAGCTAAGTACTCATCAAATGGCTCGTTATCCTTCTACTTCAGGGTCAGGAATTCCACTTCCCTTTCATCCCTAACTGACCGTGGGAAATACTTCTTGTAAAACTGCTCCAAGAACACTTTCCATGTCATCTTGTGTTCTGAGCATCAAGAATGAGTTCGGTGTCCTTCCACCAATTGTCTGCGTCCTTTTCTAGCTAGTAGATTGCCATTTGGGCTTTCTACTCAGTCAAAAATTCCAAAACTTCGAAAATCTTTTCCAAGTGGTTAATCTAGTCCTCTGCCGCTTGGACATCAAACACTCCATCAAAGGATGGCGGATTGTGCTTGCAAAAGTGAGTCATCCATTGCTAGATGCTGTCAGGGTTTAGTGTCGGCATTGCCGGTCTAGGCAACTGTTTGATGCTTGAGCTACGAAAGTTTCTTCTTCTAGCTGGCTCCTATCGAGGTTAGCCACTGCCATTACTATCACTGCTACTATTACGGCATCTCTTTCTTGTTCCTAGTGAGCTTGTGCTGCCCTCATCTCTTTAATAGCCTTTTGTTGCTGTTTTAAGCGATCTAAAATTAACTATAGCGGATCAGGAAGGACCCTTACTGAAACATCCTACCTTTAACCTCTCAGAGTGTGCATTAGTAAGCATTGTGGTTCAAGCAGGTCATGACACAAGCCCGTGGATTTAAAATTTCAACATAATTACTCGGGTTACTATTCACTATTCAAATTCCAGATTACAGGCCCAATTTCAAAAATCATAACTAATTCTATGAAAATCGTATCTCCTTGTGTACACATCCAATTGAGGTGATCTACCTCTCATTTTAAAGCTTGGGATGTGTACTATGAATTTGCCAAATTTTATGGCTTAACTCATTCAGTTGATAGGTCAAACTGGAGCTACAAACTCATTGCTTCATGACTTACGTTTTATCCCTTAATCTCTTTTTACTTTAATTCTTTCTATTTCTCTGGCATACATAAATTGGGTTTATACTTTCCCAATCATCCTCATACATTTCTATTCAACCCATAAACATTGTAATTAAATACATGATATTATTGGCATCCATAACATAGATTACAAAATAGAAGAATTATACATTGAATAATAACATCATTCATTAACATCAATAATTCTCCACTTCCTTCTCCTTGCCTATCACGCCATTATTGCCCACCATTGATTGACCTAAATAGTTGGTTAGGGAGGGATGAGATTCAGGAGAATCTCAGTAGCAAACACTACCCATAAGCATGCAAGACATAATGCACATGCATGACATGTTATAACATTAACACATAAATGCCTTGGAAAGTAAGCTAAAGCATTTCATGCTTCCATAACATATTCCCAAGGGAAAACATAACATAAAATTGCAAACATAACTTTGTAAACATCTCATTATAGCTTAGTCACATCATGGCAACACAACCAATCATGCAAGCTTACAGATCAAACACACAATATAGGTAAGTTTACTACCTTGTAACATAGCTTTTCTCTTGCTTTTCCTTTGATTCCCTTGTCTTTCCAACCCTATGGATTTTTGGTCAACACCGTTAAACATCCTCTTGGATGTTCCAAGGTCCTAAACACATCAATACATGATGCAAAATAATTATTAGAATCAAGTTATCAACTTATCTCTACTTGATTCTTTCTTGAACATACTTCAACTCTAACTTTTGAGTTTCAATTCCAACCTTCCTAAAATTATTTCCCCATACTATCCCCATATAATTTGGTATGGAGAATCTATTTCTAAGCTCAAAACAATTAAAATCCAATCCTAACCATTCAGAACAGTCTAGGCTGAACAGAATCACAAACTAAGGGAAAGTTGGATTTCTTGCACAATCAACACAGAACCACTTAATTCTTGTTGTTTCCAAGCCTTTAAACATGTTTCTAACATTTATTCCATCTTTTCATATTCCAATAAATTTCATGCAGCACCTCTCCGTAGGATTTCAATCATCAAAAATCCAATCAAACCAACCACCAGCTCAAAAATAACAAGGGAGGTAGAAACTACATCAAAAACATCACGCATACCTTGTTTTAGAGCTTGATCTGGCTTGGGATCACTTGGCCTTTCTTTATCCCTCTTCTTTCTCTCTCTAGAAACCATTTTGCAAGAGCTTCCCCATGGGTTCAAGGAGCTTGGACGTTAATAGTGCTGGTATTATTGACCCTTTTTTAAACTTTGATGGGTAGATTTGAACCCAAAGAAAGTTCATGGTGTTGGGTAAACTTTTGGTATATTTTTATGGGTATTTTTTACCCTTAACCCAACTTACTAGATGACACTCAACCAGATCTTGTTTAAATAAGAGAATGATTATATAGAGGGAAATGAGTTATCAAAATGTGAACAAAAGAAGAAAAAAGGGGTTAAACAGCTGCATTTTGAGGACCCATTCTTTTTTTCTTCCCTGTGTTATCCACACAAGATTCAACTAGGTATTATCTAGTGACTCACGTTAACCATTTAATGTTGTTTACAATACTTCAATAGATTTTAATATAGTTACACTTTCATAAACTAATGTTTGAAGATGGACTAGATTTCAAAAGCTAAAACCATAAGTTTGAATTTTAAGGGAATAAAACCATAATGGACCCAAATTTTAGAGACTTAAAAATTATATTGACTCTTAATTAAACACTTTTCCTTGGTGTTTCCCCACACAAAAACATTTTTTAAACTCATTAGAATTATTAAATCACATTGAAACAATCTCTAACCTCAAGAATAAGAAGTGGCTAAATAGGCCCCTTAAATCCCTAACTTAGGTCTTTTTCCCAAATTCAATTCAAAGATCAATCAAACATGCTATTCCAAGCTCATATTCATGGGTTTTATCCTTCCCTAATTCATTCTCACATTGGCCAAATTTTGGTAGCATAGAGGCTTGAATTTTGTCACGAAATTTCAACCAAAACAACCCTTAAACCTAGCTAAAATCAAGCTTAAGAATACCTTGATGGATCCTTGCTTGAAGCTTGATGATTTTCCCTTGCTTTAGAAGGTTTTAGGTGCTGTTTTATGATGAGTTGTTAGTTGAGAAGATTTTTCCCTATTTTCTATAATTTTGGCCAAATTCTACTTATTTAGGGGGTATTTACGGACCTCACAAGCTGGCCATAACCCCTCCAAAATGGCCTCATTTTTTGCCACCTTCAGGGCAAGTGTAGAATTCTCTCACCAATGTCAGATTGGCTTTATTCCTCTTCTTTATGAGCTCTTTAAAGCCTCGATCCTTAGTGAGCTTGTAAAAGTTGTACTCGTCTGTTTCTGGGAAATATTGCTCTTATACCACCCCCTATTAGCAAAAACTTTTCTGCTTTTTCCCTTGAAAACCAGGCCTCCTCGCATGGGTAAGCCCTCCTGGAAACATTGAGGTTTTTTGTGCACAACATCTAAGCACAACACCAAACAATACATAACTAAACAAACAAAATAAACACAAAACCAACAAGAAACAACCTAAAACTAAAGGAAAACAAAACCTAACACTAAACCTAGAAAACCCTGCACTCAGTTGACCCCACACTTCAATGAATAGCTATCCATAGACTAAACTTGGGAAAAACCTTAAAGTTTATAATTGGAAGAACTTGCATTTGAAAACCAGCAGGAAAATCTTGTCAAAGTTCAAGTTTTCAAACTAAGTCATTGCTCAAAAGTAGGTTCTTTTAAAGCCAATTTAGGTTAAAATCAGAATTTATTAAGAAATTACAGTAGCAAAAAAGAAAAAGGTGGTTTTAGCAATGCAAAACCTACTCTATGCATTCAGGTTACGACCTGAAGTCAGCGATGTCACAAATTTTTCTAGAATTTTCAGAAAATGCAGAATACAAAATTTAAAAACCAATTCTTTGAAAATCAGTTTTCTGCAAAATGGATGATCTCAAGTAGTTTCAAAACCAATTAAACAGCAGCCTAACCATTGATTTTGCAATCTACTCCATCAAAATTATAACATAAACAAGAGAAACACTATCTAACCCTAGAAAACGTAGGAAACTAGAACCAAAACAAGAGAAAAAGAAAGGAAAAACAGAGCAAACCTTGAAGGAGTGGAAAAATAGAAGAAACTGCATGCAAGAGTTGAGTAAGGCCTTGGTTTTGAGCAGTAGGTAGCAAAATTTCAGAGGTAGAAAAGCAGTGGAGTACTCAGATACAAAAGAGAGACTGGAATTGGGGAGATTAGGGAGTGGTGAAGGGGACAAACTGTTATAAAAGAGTAGAGTAGTCGCGACTCTGGAGGAAAACTAAAAGGTTGTGGTTATGAGAAGAGCTACGGAATGAAAGGTTGGAAGAAGAGGTCACAACTTCAACTCTAAGAGAAAACTAAAAGGCCACAGGTAATGAGAAGACGAGAAGAGAGAAGTGTTTAAGGGTTTGTGAATTTACAAGAAAGGATTAGGGTTTTAGGTCCTTAGAATGAATAAAGCCAAAATCTAAGGTAGGTTCAAGGGGAAAAATGATAAATAAGGTGAGAACATTTAGGGGTAGAGAGGTGAATTCGTGGAAAACTTCTGACTTTCTTGTCAGGTCGACACCTAAGGGAATTCAAGTCACGACTTCAACAGGTAGAGGGGATTTGGGGTTTCAGAAAGGCTCCAAGTCACAACCTAAGATAGTGAGGTCACGATCTCAAGTCACAGAGAGCCTTTACCTAGTTCTTTCCCTAAGTCACGACTTGGTATGATGAGGTCACGACTTCAGCAACCTGAGAGCTCTCCTTCCTAACCTAACCTCCAAGTCTCGACTTGAGAGAGCAAGGTCATGACTGAAGTCACAGAGAGCCCTCTGACTCTAAAAACCTGAATTCTAAGTTCCTATACTAAAACCACTTATCAAAATACCTATGACAACAACCCAACCCAGAAATTCATCACCAGAATTTCAACAATTCAATATAAAACTCAAAAACAAGTGATGGAAGATTAGGAAAACTTTCAAAAATTTCAAAAAATTTCAAAAATTTTTGCCAAGTTTCAACAAGAACCACCCACAACAAGGAGTAACCCAAAAAACAAATCACAACACCACTTTTAAGCTTAGATAGAAACCTCCTTCCCCCACACACTCAAAGTAATGTCCTCATTACAACACATAGTCACATATCAAAGCACAAAGCTCAAAAACAAAAACAACGAAAGTGGAAGTTGTGAAGTTCAATTCAAGATTGAAGCACAACACATTATCCTTCTAGGGAGAAGAAAAGAGCTAAGGGCAAGGATGGGTAAACTCAAAAATGCAAATGAGTGTGTGTTAGTGACAGAGGCATAATCCCAATCATATCCAAATCAAAGCCAGGGGAGATTATTCAAAACAAACACAAAAATAGAACTTTAAAAAGACTACTTCTATTGAGGACATCCCTTTCACAATCTCAAACAGTCACACGCAAGATAATGTAAGCATAAGAAATTTCATGTGAAAAGTAAGAGGTTGAGGAGATGACCATTACACTAGAATATCTTGCCCATGGCCTCCTCTTTTAGCTCTATCATCCTAAAATCATGCACTTTCATCACAATATAGGGTCCATCCCAGCTCGTCTTGAATTTTCCCTTCTTAAACTTGAACTAAGCTTGATACCTTAGGACCTTGTCACCCTTCTTGAACCTCTTCCTCAGGATGTTGGCATCATGAATAAGCTTAGCCTTCTATTTGTAGATGTCAGAGCTGTGGTAGGCGTCCAATCATATTTCTTCAAGTTCTTGAATTTAAAGAAGTCTACTCAAACTAGCTTCCTCAAGATCAATATTGTAGCTCTTAACCGCCCAATACGACGTATACTCCAGTACTACCGGTATGTGACACAACTTCCATAAATGATCTGGTATAGAGACATTTCGATTGGCATCTTGTAGACGGTGCGGTAAGCCCACTGTGTATCATCCAACATCAAGCTCCATTCTCGATTGGATGGCTTGACAATGCGCTCCAGAATACGCTTGATTTCTCTGTTTGACACCTCAGCTGGGCCATTTGTTTGAGCGTGGTATGGGGTGGACACTCTGTGGGAAACCCCATATTTAGCCAGTAAGTTAGTAAGCAACTTGTTGCAGAAATGGGTTCCCTGATCACTGATTAACACCTTGGGTACTCCAAATCTACTGAAGATGGTAGACTTCAGAAACATGAAAATAGTAGGTGCATCGTCTTTTCTTGTGGGGATGGCTTCTACCCATCTATAAAGGTAATCTACAGCTAAGAGGATGTAGGTGTAGCCATGAGAAGGTAGAAAGGGGCCCATAAAGTCTATTCCCCAAGCGTAAAAAATCTTACAGAAGAGGATTGGTTATTGAGGCATCTCATTCCTTCTACTTATCCCCCTAAATCTTTGGTGTTTAGCATATGCCCTACAATAGATAAAACTATCTTTAAATAGGGTGGGCCAATAAAAACCTACATCTAACACTTTCCTAGCTGTTTTCCTAGTGCTAAAGTGTCCCCCACGTAAGGTTTCATGGCAAGCTTCCAAAATGGCACAAGCTTCTACTTTAGGAATGCACTGTCTGATTACTTGGTCAGTACATAATCTCTATAAATATGGGGGATCCTAAATGTAGTAGAAAGCTTTCCTCCTAAGCTTCTGAATATAAAAAGTAGTCAAGTGAGAAGGGATTAGACTAGTAGCAAGATAATTCATTAAATGAGCAAACCATGGTTGAGAAATAGACAATGCATATAGAGATTGGTTAGGGAATAAGTCACAATTAACATCAGAATCTAATACTCCCCTCGTCTCTAGTGGTAGCCTACTCAAGTGATCTACTACATGGTTGATATTGCCAGCTCTATCCTTCACTTCCACATCAAATTCTTGAAGTAACAACATCCACCTCAAGAGTCTTAGCTTCGATAGAGGTTTGTGGAAGAGATACTTTACTGCTGCACTCTGTAAACACAACTACTTTGGAATTGATTAGGTAAGGTCCGAACTTATCAAGTGCAAAAATAATTACAAATAATTCCTTTTCAGTGGTGGTGTAGTTTCTTTGAGTTGTGTCTAGAGTTTTAGAGGCATAAGCAATTACTTTAAAAACAGAATTGTCCTTTTGACCCAACATTACCCCCATACTTAGATTTGAAGAATCATAAGAAATTTCAAAAGGCAATTCCCAATTGGGAGAGGTCAAAATCGGAGGAGCAACTAACCTATTCCTCAATTAATCAAAAGCTAGCTCACATTTATGGTCAAATTGAAAATCAACATCTTTTTATAGCAATTTGGAAAGAGGTAAAGTAATTTTACTAAAATTCTTGATGAATCTTCTATAAAATCCTACATGCCCTAAGAACGATCTCAACTCTTTCAAATTGGTAGGGTAGGGCAAAGAAGAAATCACCTCTATTTTAGCTTTATTGATCTCTATTCCTTTATTAGAAATTAAATGATCCAGCATGATGCCATGATTAACCATGAAATGGCATTTTTCATAATTCAAAACAAGCATTTTCTCAATATATCATGCTAGAATTTTGTCAAGACTTGTAAATACTCATCAAAAGAATTGTATAGATAGTAAAATCATCCATAAACACATCCATGCATTTTTCAATAAATTTAGCAAAAATGGATAACATGTAGTGTTGGAATGTGCTAGGGGCATTGTAAAGACCGAAAGGCATTCTTTTGTAGGCATAGGTTCCAAATGGACAAGTAAAGTAGTCTTGTCTTAGTCTCTAGGTTTATAAAAATTTAGAAATATCCAGAGTACCCATCTAGGAAACAGTAATGACTCTTCCCCGCTAACCATTCAAGCATTTAATCAATAAAAGGTAAAGGAAAGTGGTCTTTCCTAGTGGCCTCATTCAGCTTCCTATAATCAATGTAAACTCTCCATGAGTTTTGCACCCTAGTTGGGATAAGTTCATTGTTCTCATTTTTTACTACTGTGATCACACTTTTCTTCGGCACGACTTATACTGGTGACACCCACTCACTATTAGATATAGCGTATATAATTCCAACCCTCAAAAGTTTATCTACCTCCTTTCTAAACACATCAGAGATTAGAGGGTTCAATCTCCTCTGGTTTTGTTTAATGGGCTTGAACCTTCAGTTAATAAAATTCTATGGGTACAAACCGTAGAGTTAATTCCCTCAATATCAGCTAATTGCCAACCCAAAGCCTTTCTATTCCTACTAAGTACACTCATTAAACTGGACTATTCACTCTCAGTTAAAGAACTAGAGATAATAACAAGCAGTTGACTTTCAGCATCCAGAGAAGCATACTTAAGATTGGGGGCAAATCTTTAATTTCCAAAGTTGGGGGTTGGATAATCGAGGGAATTAGAGTAGAAAAATCAATAGTTAGATAAACTCCCTTTGTTGACTCTTCAGAAATGCACTTGCCAGCTTAACTTAGATCCACTATGCTTGCCTCAGTTCCCTCGGATGTTGCACCACCAAGCTCAAGTTGGTCTACAGTAGTAACAACCTTGGGTTGGCTCACCTTCATACCTACATCATTGTTAGAGATTAGATCATTAAAAAATCATAAGATATAAGGTGTGATTTTAGAGTGTGTGCGATTAATAGTTGAATCAGAAATGTTGGCTCTTTTGTAAGAATGGCTGATCACCCAAGAGGGGGGTGAATTGGGTATTAATTAAAATTAAAAACCTTTTCACAATGTAATAAAATTCATAAGAAATTCTGAGTATAAAAACAATGAATCGACATAAGCATAATCACAGTAGTAAAATGGTTTAGTTGGAAATACAAAAAGGTAAGGGAAGAGAAGATGCAAACTGTGATTTATCCTGGTTTGGTCCTTACTGACCTACGTCCAATCCCCAGGCTCTCTCTGAGATTTTCAATTGACTATCTCCCTCAAGTTTAACACGGGTACTTGAGAACCACTACAACCACAAGTTAAATCTCAATCCCGGCACTTGTGACGCCCACTTACAATTCTTAGACTAACCAGTCTATTCAACAGCAACCTCACACCGAGGTAAATACTCCCCCTTATTCACGTAAGGATACAATCTAATAATGATAATAACGATTGAATATTTCTTCTCTCAAAGAAGTGATAGATGAATCTTAAGCACATTTTGGAAACTCTCCTCTCTATCTTATGAATAGATATGTTTTAGTCTATGAAGTACAGAGACAAAGAGTTTTCTTTTGGAGCTCTAAAGAAGAATATGTTGATTCGGCATTTTAGCATTTGATGTTGTAAGCTCAGACTCTTCTTCTTTTTTCTTGTTTTGAATGCTCTTTCTATTTATAGATGATGTTGAATACTTGACTGTTAAGCATTTTCTTCCTGTTTGGCTTGAAGAATATGACCGTTGAAACTAGCTATTGGAAGCTTCTGACAAAAGTTGATTCTTCACATCATAAATTCATTGTGGCTCTTTACCTAAAATAATCTTCCTCAGATCAAGTGAGAAGTATCTGATAATCTTAGAAATAATAAGTTGGAAAACATAGAATCAATCATCAGATATTCAGATATTTAGAAAGTAAGATGAACTTACTTAATCGATGCCTTGATCAATGATCCTTTGATCAATATTATCGATTAATTATATGAGAAAGATATAGCAGCATCTATGCAATTATCGAATAGATTATGGATCATATGATGATCGAACAAATGATTGATAAATGATGAAGCATGTATGCAGTGAGCCTTGAATGGATTATGCAAGGATAATCTTTTTCAAGTTACATTTGCCTTCGTATCCTTTAGTAGAGAGTTATGTGTAAAAAGAAGGCTGCAAAAGCTTAAAGATAAAAAGATAAAATATTTTGAAATCATCGTGAAATGCTGTTATGAAATGAACTTGTACAATCACCGAACAAGTGATCGAACCTTGCTGATCGATCAGGTTATCAATACCAAAGTGTTATAGAACAGAATTTAAAAACAATAATTTTCAGACACATTATTGATAATAGATTATGGATTTCGAAAACAATAAGTAAAAGTATATTTAGTGAAAACACAGGCTATGTAGATTGATCGAATAGGTGATCGATTAATGAATAATTAGATCAAGAGGTTTATTCTTGTAAAATCAAAGAACTGATTTATCGATCACGTTATGTGAAAACAAGGTAAACATGAAGTGCGGTGATCAATCATATTATCGATAATGAGATTATCGATCCCATAATCAAAGAATCATGATTTAAAAATGATGTGCTAATTATCGATCATGTGATCAATAATTCACTGATCGATCAGGTGATCGATAAGCTACTGAAATAATTACCTACACGTAGAGTTATGTAGCAATGTTCGATCATATTATCGATAAATCACTGATCGATAAAGTGATCGACAAATGGTGACTACGGCAAAACATAAAGTTCGTAGAGCGCATTACCATTTATATCTGTCTTCTTATCGATGACCTATTTATCTATAACCTTAACCTTGTTTATCGATCAAGTGATCAATAAATAAATTTATTTATCCATAATGTTATTCAAAAATCATTTATCCAATAGGTTATTGATAAAACCTTAATAATGCATATGAAGATAAAGAAAAGAATTGAAGAGATAGTACCAGGAACTCGATAAAGTGATCGAGTATGTAGTTGCTTGATCAGGCTCGAGTATATCTGATAATGACTTTTTATTTCCTCATTTCTTCTAGATTTTACTCAATACATGTTTGAGTAGCATGTTGCTTGAGAGCTTAATCGATCAGTGTAGAACTTCTGGTCTTTGCCTCAATAAATTTGAATTCTGATTCAAGCAAAACAAAGGTCAATTTGAGTGATCATAAATCTTCCAATTCAACTCCAAATTTTGCAAATGACTATCTCCAAAAAGCTCTTTGAGTCTACTTTCTAATGCAACAAAAATCACCCCAAAATTCATTGTAGCTATAAAGTTATCTTCATCACAGTGACTGAAGGTTGGAATCAAGGTGTTAATCCTTACTGTAATGTTTCAAACAACATATCTCCCTCATATGAAACTCTTTGAAGTTGATTTTGGTGTCCAGAACCGTGTTTCTAAGTCTAGTTTCATATGAATCAAGTTTCACCTCAAACGGATTTGTGGTTTAAGAGATATTAGAGAAATACCAAACCTTTGTTAGAGCTGAATGAAAATAGAGCATAACAGAGTATGTGTTTTTATCGATAACTTGATCGATAAGTGGATGATCGATCAATTGATCGATGAATGCCCATGAAAATCACCTCTAAAGCTTATTTTCCATGTTTATATGAAGGGTGACTCAATATATGATTATATAACTTCCTGTTTGTGCATTTTAGCTTCTGATTGAGCCATTGAAACTTCTGATTGAGCATAGCAACCGTTACATCAAATCTATGAACATGAATCTTGATATTTCTATTTGGTCTTGCAAGTTCTTCTTTTCTTAATCTCTCTTCTTCTTCTTCCTCTTGATCATTCTCCACAACTCAAAGTTCAACATAAATACTCCTTTCTTTTCTTGAGGAACTACACAAGATATTAAATATGATAGTTAGTCAAAATATGAGGTAAATAATTTATGTAAACGTTTTGCTCTATTATTAACATCATCAAAACTAATCATATCTAACACCTTTAACCAAGTCTCCAAGACATGAGGTGTTTAAGCAATTGAAGTCTGAAGTTCAGTTGGTAAACAGGGGGCTCAGGTCCCTATCTCACATGCCCAGGTCGCGACCTCACTTTACAGAGGCCATCTTCTTGATAGGATTAGTCTGAAGTCACGACTTGAGATTCCTTAGGTCACAGAGGCTTGGCTCATTAGATTTTACTCCACTTTCAGTATCCATCATCTCTTGAACACTTGCAATATTAGCTGAAGGACCCTTACCAAGGGCAACATCATTTGTCAATACAGAAATGGAATCAAAACTTGAAGGAAAAGAAAAATCTTGGGGAACGAAACGCATGCTATCAATTTCTAAGGAATTAATACATGGCACCTTATCTCCACAGAACTAGAAAATAGAATGAATAAACAGAAGAAAGGGAATTGAAATATTCATCATATGTACTCAAAGACGAGTCAAGCTCATAAGATTCATGTGATGGTGCAGCAGAAGAATCAATCAATTTAGGTGAACCCATGTCATAAATACCATGTATATTTAGCTCATGTTCATCCCTTACTTGCCTCA
>NW_021632009.1:0-53376 GCF_004799145.2 Neltuma alba | reverse complement strand
TAGCCTATCCAATTTAGGCTATTTTAGGGTACTTCTAGGCCCAAAAGCTGGGATGCTACAGTTCCCTCTAGTGTATTGAGCTTCCTCTAAGTTAGATTCTTCATCATTTTCATTGAATGTCACTTTCCTTCCACTTCTCAAATTTATGGCATTCAATGACTTAGGATTAATCACAGTATTGGAAGGTAAAGCTCCACTTGTTTTTGCTTGGAAACTAGTAAAATTATTTGAAAGTTGGGTAACAAAGCTAGACAAGTTTGAAGCCTTTGTCTCTGATTGTTCAATCCTATTCTCCATAGCAGCCATCCTTGCATCAGATGCAGTAGTATGCTTGTCAATTCTGTCTATTTGAGATGCCATAGCACTGATGTTAGCATTCATAGTGTTCATGTTTTTCAACAAGAGAGCCATATCATCATTCCTTGAGTTACTAACTTCTTGAGCAGTTTGGGTAGGAACTATAGCTTGCTTGGGATGCTAATGTTGCTGGAACTTATTCTGCATGAACCTCTCTTGGCTATTTTCTCCTCCTCCCCATCTAAAATTGGGGTGATCTTTCCATCCCTCATTATAAGTGTTAGAGAAGGGGTTCCTTTACTAATATTGATTGGGTCTTTGTTGATATATGGCTGACACTTCTTCAAATTGAGAAGGATAAGATTCAGTCCAATATATCATGGAACCACATAAGTCATAAGAGGGAGCCACAAGGCTTGTGATGTTCCAACAACACCACATTGTTTACTTGATAAGAGTTGCTCCATCCTGGTCATTCTCTTGTCCATCTTTCTGATAAGGCAGTAATTTGAGAGTCAAAATTATTAGTACTTGACCTCAAAATCTCACTAACAGATTGATTATCCCTTGTGCTGAATTGTAGGTTTTTGTTCGCCATCTTCTCCAATAATTCCCAAGTATTGTGAGGAGTCAAATCAAATAATGAACTATAGGCTGCAGCATCTATTGTGTTCTTGTGATGAGATAGCAAGCCCTCATAGAATATTGGACCAGATTAGACTTGCTAATTTGATGAATTGGACATTTAGAGAGCATGGCGAGAAATCGAGTCCAATACTCATACAAGGTCTCTCTACTATCTTGTTGAACTCTATAGATAGCCTTTCTCAATTTGGATGTCCTTGATGTAGGAAAATACTTCTCCAAAAGGGCTTTCTTAAGTTGTTTCCATGTAAGTGTTGTGAAGTGTTGAGGGAGACTTTATAACCACTCTTTGGCATTTCCCTCCAGTGTGAAATGGAAAGCCCTCCTTAGCATATCATCTAATTGAGCACCTTGAGGCTTCATAGAGGAACAAACAGCATGCATGTTTTGAAGATGCCTACAAGACCAAGAAATCTTGGTAAAGTATTAATCAAGGTACCCTTAAGCTCAAAATCAGCTTCAAAGTTATATATAAACTACATGGATCACAGTTGACACTTGAGTTATTAATTTCTCTAATGCTCCTATTATCCCCATCTCTATTCAATTGAGGGTTAGCATTATGAAGAACATTTTCAGCTTGTCTTTCATTTTGAGGTCTATTTGCAGCATTACCTCTCTCATTTTGAGCATTATTATTATCTTTATCCATTACAAAATGATTGTTTACAAACCCTCCTAAAGTAGATTCACGTTCAACAAGAGAGCAAGATTCAACTTGAGGAAAGGGTTCACTCAATAGAGGTTGCTTGCTAGAATTGGTTGTTTGTTTGGTTTTCTTGATTTGCCTAAGAGTTCTATTAATTTCCTAATCCAAAGGTAAAAGGGTCTTATCCTTAGACATGCAACTAGGTAACAACAGGAAAGACTAAAGAAATAAATGCCAAAAAAAAAAAACAAATAGACAAAGGAAAAGGATCAGAGAAAAGCTAATAAGTTAAGAGGGAAGTATGTGTAATCAGCCGCGACAGATTCTCAAATCTGCCACGGCTCCTATTACAGAGACAACTCCTAAGCCAAATTTGCATAGGTGTCGCAATGCTTGATGAAATCCACCACAGCTCTTGTCACTGAATCACTTTTGTCAAAGGAGTTGCGGCACATTAGGAGATCTGCCATGGCGCTTTCTTCTGATAAATGAAATTCAGCAGCTTTTTAATACTTCTCACACCACCAATCTTGCAAATTAAACCCTTAACATAGTGATATTAGTTTTCCTACTAAAAGAAGATTTCAAAAGCATAAAAACAATAAACTATCATTAGATTTAATGAAAGATCAATCAATGAAAAAAGTTGCTACAGCAAGAATTCAAACAATTCACAGCTAACCAAATTGTTATAAATCCTTGACAACCCACAAAAAGGAATCAAATGCAACAATAAAGGAAGCAATTCAACAACAATGCACAAAGTGATAAAAATGCAGAAACAACTCAAAAAACACTAATGCTACTTTTTATTTGGTTTTAGGTTTTCTATCTCTTTTTTTTTTCTTGGCAAACCAGTGAATTGCTAAGAACCTTAACAAGTAAGGCTCCCTGGCAACGGTGCCATTTAATGAACCCTATCGCTAGGTAATCAAAATTATAATAGGGAAATGCAGCAAGTAAGGCACTATCTAAGTCATTTTTCTCAAGGAGCCCTAAGTTGTAGTTTAATTCTTAACAATTCACTTTAATTATCAAGTTACCAAGGTAAAAGATTGAGTTTCAAAATGGAAAATCTAAGTGAGAACAAATTCAAAACAAAAGGTAACAATAAAGGTTCTAAAATGCAAAAGAGATTCAGATAAGAAATGATAGTTCCCTTAGCAACTTATCCTTCTTTCATTGTTCAAATCTCTCTAATCCACAAGTCAATAACAACTATCTTACTAGATTCATTGTCTTGATCTGTAGAGAAGGAAAATCAATTGACAAGAATATTTGAGAAGTAAATTGCAATTCTTTAAGGATGACCAAAAGTGTGAATCATCAAAATCATTCAATCAAATTTGGAATCCTTTATTCAATTGAATCAAAGGACACAAATTCACTGCCAAATAGTCAACTAGATCTAAATTCCAAGAAATATAAATCTAATCACACAACTCTCATTCTAATCACAATTGTTCAACTAATACAATTGAATCTTAAAATAGAAAGTGGAAATCAGATCTGAAAAGACTCCCTATTCAGCTCCATGAACTCATGTTAGCTTCATTGCTAGGAGAACTTGAGAATTCAGCCACTCATGCCTTGATTTGTAATAGAATCAGCAAGAATCAATAGAAGATCCATGAAGAATCAGTGGAAGGTGAAGGATTTGGGCGAAAATAGAGGAGAGAATTGGAAGAAGGCAGAGAAAACAAGAGAACCGACAATCTGGAGGTGGGAGAATTGAATGAACTGTTCCCCTGGACAAGTATGCGACTTTTGTATTTAAATTTGAAAATTTTTGTCATCTGCTGTGACGCCTTCTATTATCCGTTGTGGCACCAAGCCAAAACAGTGTCATTTCAATTAGTGATTCTAAGCTCTCCATTAAATTTCATCCGTCGTGGCGCTTTCTATTATCCGTCTTGGCGCCTATTATCGAAAGTTCTTTTGCAAATCCACCGTAGCACCTTCTGTGACATGCCATCATGCCTCAGACAAAATGTGAAAATGCTAGTAAAGCTCCCAGAAATTCACACCAAACAAGGATTTAAAGTACACACAAATAAAATCACATAAAATCATGCAAAAACACAAACAAAACCTTACAACTCCCTTAACCATTTCTTATGCACAATGAAAGCTAATTATGCCCAAAATATGCAAATATAAATGGCAAAAGCATAATTTTAGGACTAGAAATAAATACAAATAATGAGGCTTATCAGCAAGGAAATTATCTTGGGAGAAAACTGACCTTGTTGCCCTTTAAATTTATGTGAATTATATCGGATTATTGTAATAATGACCAAAGATGCTATACATGTGGATATTTGATTAAGAAATTATGTTTTAGCATGTGATATGAGAATGAAATGGTCTTACGAGGTTAAAAGAGGAGAAAAGTAAGAAAAAACATTGAAAAAGGGATAAAATAACCCTAATAATACCTCATGTTCACACCAATGAAATTCTGATTAAATCGTTGATATTCTGGCTAAAACTTGGTAGAATTATATATATACATCATATTTTTATCTTTAAAATAAGTGGTATTTCATCAAATTTAGAGTTTTGTACAAAAAGTTATGCCTATCCAAAATTAGGCATAAATTTTGAAAAATTAGAAAATTATCATATGAACAGTACCACTTTGCATTAATTATGGGATTAATTGATGAGGATTTTTACCAGATAGTATTTTTCCTCTAAATATTACATTAAGAGATTTTAAATAAAACTTGGAACCACCTCATTTCAATTTTTTTAGAATTAATTATGATTTTTTCAAAATTTAGCCTTGATTAGGGTTATATAAATAGTAACCCGAGTTTAATGAATTTTAAATTTTATATTTTTCCAACCTAAGGTCATAGGAAATGGTTCCAAGTGATTCTAATTGAGATATAATGTGGTTTAAAAGTAATGTGTGACAACATCCCCATCCTAATATTAGCTTCCATGCTGTTCATGCTTTTTAGCAAGAGAGCCATATCATCACTTCTTGAATTACCAACTTCTTGAGTAGTTTGGGAGGGAACTATAGGTTGTTCAGAATGTTAACATTGTTGGAACTTGTTTTGCAAAAACCTTTCTTTGTTATTCTTTCCTCCTCCCCATCTAAGATTGGATAGTCCTTCCATCCCTTATTATAAGTGTTGGAGAAGGGGTTTCTCTGTTGATATTGATTTGATCTTTACTAGTACATAGCTACTACTTCTTCAAATTGAGAAGGGCAAGATTCAGTCCAATACATCATAGAACCACAAAAAGTCACAAGAGGGAGCTACCAATTCATGTGATATTCCAACAGCACCATATTGCTTACTTGACAAGAGCTGCTCTATCCTAGTCATTCTCTTGTCCATTTTTTCTGACAAGGTAGCAAATTGAGAATCAAAGTTACTAGATCTTGACCTCAAGATCTCATTAACAAATTGAGTATCCCTTGTGCTAAATTGTTGGTTGTTGTTAGCCATTTTCTCTAATAATTCCCAAGTATTATGAGGAGTCAAATTGTCACACCTCTCTTTACAACCCATTATACATCAATTGGAACCATTATAATGTGTTTCGCAGTGTTTCCAGATGAAAATCTTCAACTTTAAAATGTTACCTTTAATTCTATTTGTACACTGTTCATCCGAAAATAGGCTAACTTTGAAAATTCATAACTAATTCTAGAAAAATCAAAACGAGGAGGTTCTAATTTTCACACGAAGCTTGCTAAGAGTTCTATAGAGGAAAAAAAATCATTGGGCTCAGTTCCATCCAAAACTGCACCAGAAAAATTGACAAGATGCACTATTCATATGGTCAATTTTTCAATTTTTAGTATTTTTTTCCCCAACTTTGGAAGGGCATAACTCTTAGCACAAAATTTCAAATTTGATGGTTTACCACTTGATTTAAAGATAAAAATTAGATCTATAAGTCTGTAAAAGTTCATGCCCAAATTCCAACAACTACTCATTATTTCTTGTGCCACAAGTTTGGCCTCTTTTAGGGAGTTTTTATCCCCTAACTCTATTTCTTTTATTTCTTTTCTCTTTTTCCTTTTTCCTACACTATTTTAACATTACACCATTCAGAATTCTAGCATTTGAGCATGTCATATAAACATAATTATATCATAATATCATCTATAATCCACTACAAACTTGGCATAAAGTTAGATAATACATCACATAATATTCCAAAACAATATGACATTCACAAAGCTCTTCTATCCCAACACCAATTCCTTGCCTTGATCCATGGTTGAGCCACTTCCTAAATGAGACATAATTTAACATAGGGGAATGAGATTTCTATGAAATCTCAGTAGCATTTGAATTACAATTATCATGCAAATCAAGCAAGTTATCATGTGACATGTTATCATACCTCAAGGCATAATCAACCACATAAAATCATGTATAATCCCATGATAAAAGAGGAATATCAGCATTTCCACAATGGCATAATTCAACACATTTGGCCAAAGCCTAAATCAATGTTGTTCAACCAATCCATGCCACAACACAAGTTCCTCCATTCAAGCAAACAACAAATCACATTAAACAAGCAAGATTAACAATCAAATTATAATTCAAAGCTACCTTTTTAATACTTGTCCAATTGATTACTTCAAGAATAAAGCTTCCTCTTGGTTCCTCCTCACAATGCCTATTAAACCAAGCATAAACATAGGCCACATTAATCACTAATCACTAAATTACAATTCTTAAACTTTAAACTCAATAATTTCCCCTTTTTCTTTGATTTTTAATCATATGATTCCTCCTTTAGAATCAATAACCTCATTGCTCAATCCTACAAAATTTTTCATGAGGAATCCAATGGTACAATCAGATTTTTAAAATTCAAACTCCTCCCCCATGAAAATTGACTGGACGAATAAGGGGTATTTATTTTCAAAAATTCTATTTTTGATTCCAATGATTTTAAACACTTTCCAACAACATATCCCTACACAAAAACATGTTTTAAAGCCATTGGAATCATCAAATCAAGCTAAAACAATCAGCTCCTGCATGAACAGTGCTGATTGAAATTCCTCCCCTTAAACCCTAACTTTGATTTCATCCAAAAATCTCTCCATACACCACTTGATTATTAAGGTTTCTATCCTTTCCCAAGTATCACCAAGCCCAACAAATTTTGGCAGCATTTTCCTTAATTTTTCAAGCTAAAAACCTCAACTAGGCAAGCTTAAAACTTAGGAATAGGAAGGCATAAGCATACCTTAATATTTTCTTGGTGCAAGTTGAATGATTCCTTGTCTAAAACCCTTAAGATTTTTGGTTGATGAGTGCTGAAAACAAAGTAATAGAACCTCCCCTTGTTTTTTTTTATTTTCCAACATTTTTTTTGTATTTTAGGAGGGGATATTTATAGAAAATCTGATCTGCCCCTCCCCTCCCTTAATTGGCCAAAATTTGGGACACCTCAAGGGTGCATGTCGCAGTCATGAAGTGCCAAAATAATCAGATCATCACAAGTGGCCTTAATCTAGATTATTTCACACAAATATCCCTTAATTTCATATTTATTTTGATAAAAATAGAGGGACTTGGAAATGGCACAAAATTGGGCCCTTATTAGGCTCAATGTGGGTCCCACAAATGGTTTGGTCTGGTCTAAAAAGCTGGCCCACAAACCAAATCACTATCTCAAACCAATTTGAAACTTTATCAGTTACTATTCACTAGTAACATTCCATAATTTTTCCAAACCTCCAAAGATTCATTTCTCTCCATGATTATTTACCTTTTAATATGGGAAAATGATCTAAAAAATTTCAAAATTTTTTGCCACCTCTAGGTATTTGTTTTGAATTTTCTCTGATTAGGACTTTATCGGTGTCTCTATGGGAAAATAAATTCCCTAAAATTTATTCCTGAGCTTCCAAGGCCCAAAACTAATTTTCTAAATTCAAATAAATATTTAGATAAATTATCCATCTTTCTCCCAAGTTTATTGAGGCCTCCAACTACTTAAAATAATTATTTCCTTCAATTTCCCAATAATATCTAGAAAACCTCCTTTTACGGGAAATTCCATAATAATTTGCTTTCACTGTAAATTTACCTTTCAGATCTCAACTAAATTTCCAAAAATTCTAATTTATACTTTTCCCATTTTTTTGGGAATTTTTTAGAATGTTTCTCAAATTTTTCCGTTTTGTCCTTCCTAGACCGATCATTACTAAAATGCCAACCCGGACTTTATCGGGGTTTCACATCAAAAGTTATTCAGTCTTCCTGTCTAGTTCCTCCATTGACCCTAATCCCAATTTTTAATCCCTTATAGCTAGGTGAAAATTTTTGGGATATGACAATTCCTTCTCCCTTTAAATAAATTTCGTCCTCGAAATTTAAAAGCATACCTTAATTAAACAATTCTAGGTATCTGGCCTTCATGTCATCCTCCTTTTCCTATGTAGCTTCTTCTTGAGTTAGATCCCTCGAGATGACTTTAACCAGCAAAATAGTTTTATTCCGCAGCTGCTTAATTTGCCGGTCTATCATTTTCATTAGTTTCACCTCAAAGGTGAGGTTATCTCGCAGCTCTATGTCTTTATATTTCAAGACATACGAGGGATCTGGCTGATACTTCTTCAACTGAGAGACATGGAAGACGTCATGAATCTGGCTCAGATTAGGGGGTAGGGCCAAATTGTAAGCTACTGGGCCAAATCTTGACAAAAATTGGAAAGGTCCAATAAACTTTGATGCCAATTTACAGGCCTTGATTAATCTCCCTACACTCGTAGTTAGAGAAACTTTCAAAAAAACATGATCTCTAACCTCAAACTAGAGGCCTTCTCCGTACGTTGGCGTAACTCTTCTGTCTACTTTGTGCTGTAAGCAACCTCTGGCGGATCATCTTTATTTGTTATGGGGTTTGCTCTACCAAGTCAGGACCAAATATCTTCCTTTCTCCTAATTCGGTCCAACATAATGGGGATTTATATTTTCTCCCATACAAAGCTTCATAAGGAGCCATCTGGATACCGGAATGATAACTGTTGTTATGGGCGAACTCTACTAATGGTAAGTGTTCATACCAGTTCCCTTTGAAATCTAGGACACAAGCTCTTAGCATATCCTCTAATGTTTGTATCGTACGTTCTGTTTGCCCATCAGTTTGAGGGTGATAAGCTATACTGAAACTCAGCTTAGTGTCCATGGCTTCCTGTAATGCTTTCCAAAATCTAGAGAGAAATCTCAGGTCCCTATCAGAGACAATCGTTTCAAGCACTCCGTGCAACCTTAAAACTTCCCAGACGTATATCCGCGCCAACTTTTCTGGTCAGTATTCTCCTTGGTGGCCAAAAAAAGAGTTGACTTCGTTGGGCAATCCACAATCACCTAGATCGCATCATAACCTGATGACGTATGAGGTAGTCCCATTACAAAATCCATAGAAATGCTTTCCCATTTCCATTCCAGAATACTCAATGGTTGCGAGGATCCTGATGGCTTTTGGTGCTTTGCCTTTACTTTTTGATAAGTGAGGTGTAACACCTTAAGTTTATACCAATTAACTTGCCTTGCAGAAGCATTTGGAATCACTTTTGAAGACTACAAGTTATGAAAAATCACGTTTGAAACTTTATATGACCCTTAAGTATGAGAAAAGGCTTAAAAATTTGAAAATTTTTCATTTTCCCAGTCCAGATCATGACTTAGTGCTTCCAGGTCGTGACTTGAGGTCACAGAGGCAATTTTGCCTCCAGGTTGTGACCTCAACTTCTCAGGTTACGACCTCAAGTCATAGAATGCTTCTGCATACTATTCACATTTCACTAAAATCTTTGCCAACTTTAAAAATTCATAACTAATTGTAGAAAAATCAAAATTAAGTGATTTCAAGTTCTATAGAAAGCTCTTTGGATAAACTTTTGAGAAAAATAGTTTCTGAACTAGTTGCCTTTAAATTCAAGCTCAGTTTTTTTTGAAAACCTTACTGTTTATTTGGTCATCTTTGGATTTTTACCTTGCCTTTACCTAACTTTGAAAAGACATAACTTTCTGCTCGGTTATTAGAATCAGGCAAGCTACCCCTCATTTTAAAGAGAAAAATTAGATTTCTTTACTTTCCAAATTTCATAACCTAACTCACTCGTTTGCTCAAATGGTCGCGGGTTAAACTTTGATCCATTTTAGTTGACATTTTAGCCCCTGGAAGGGTAACTTAACTTAATTGCCCATTCCATCATAACATACTCTTATTAGCTATATTAGCTATTTCTAATCATGCTTGTTGTAACATCTTAAGTTTATACCAATTAACTTACCTTGTGAAAGCATTTGGAATCACTTTTGAAGACTACAAGTTATGAAAAATCACATTTGAAAATTTTTATGACCCTTAAGTGTGAGAAAAGGCTTAAAAATTTGAAATTTTTTCATTTTCTCAGTTCAGGTCACGACTTGAGGTCACAGAATGCTTTTGCGCACTATTCACATTTCATTGAAATCTTTGCTAAATTTCAAAATTCATAACTAATTGTAGAAAAATCAAAATCAAGTGATTCCAAGTTCTATGGAAAGCTCTTTGGATAAAATTTTGAAGAAAAATAGTTTCTAGACTAGTTGTCTTGAAATTTAAGCCCATTTTTCTTTGAAAACCTTACTGTTTATTTCGTCATCTTTGGATTTTTACCTTGCCTAATTTTAGAAAGGCATAACTTTCTACTTGGTTATCGAAATCAGGAAAACTATCTTCATTTCAAAGAGAAAAATCATATCTCTTTGCTCACCAAATTTCATCATCTAACTCACTCATTTGCTCAAATGGTCGTGGGTCAAACTTTGGTCCATTTTAGTTGACATTTTAACCCCCTGGAAGGGTAACTTAACTTAATTGACTATTTACCATCATAACATAATCTCATTAGCTATATTAGCTATTTCTAATCATGCTTGTATACTTCTAACCTTAGTCATACTATTGGAAACTTTAAGCATGCTTAATATTACATTCTTCTAAAATAGAAAGGTTCAAAGCCATATAAAGTTACCATGGCTTACTACCTCTTCAAGTAAGAGCCAACTCCCTTCCGTTGCCCTTGGATGTTGAAGGCCCTGGGATTTGTTTAAATATTATGGTAAGATTCTTAGAGAATCTTAGTAGTAATTGCAGGCACTATCAAGGTCACATAATACATTGCAAATTAAGCTGCATGCATGCATATTTTAACTTTATGTTCATACTATGGCAAGGACATATCATGATAAGCATTCATAGCACTCAACATAGTATAAGCCAAGGCATAAATTGCATGGAGGCAACATTATATAACATAACATTCTCATCCACCTCATAGCATAAGAAGTTAGCAAGACACATAGCCATAATCATACAAAGCAAGGTGACACTCTAATATAATGGATTGCAAAGCTACCTTGAATGCTTCCTTCCTTTTTGAACTCTTTCCTCTTGACTAGATCTTTGCCCTTTTGTTGTGTATAGCCTATAGGCAACCAATGACACAATATTAAGTATCATTGCAACTTCACAGCTAAACATAACCCCTTAAACCCCTTTTTCTTAGTTTTTAGGGTTGATTTTTCTAGCTTTGATTCTTGAACTTTCTTGGGTCTTTCCTACATAATTTTTCATGTAGAATTCAATTATCAAATTAGTTTTATGAAAATCTAATTCCTACCCTACTAACTTGATTTGACTGAACTCCATAAATAATCATAGGGAAAAGGATTTTCAACAAAACTAACATGTAATCACTTAATCCTTAACCTTTAACCATGCTTAATCTTAACCATACGTCATCCAAACCATTTCCTATCATTTTAATAAAATTTGGGTAGCACTTTCCCTTAGGAAAATGACTTTCCATCATCATCAAAATAGTATAAAACCAACATACAACCATTATAACTTGAAATAGAAGAGTTGTAGAAGCTTATCTTGCTTCCAAATGATTTCCTCTCACTAAAACTCTTCTCTTTCTCTCTCTAAATGAAATTTTGCAAGAGATTCCCTACTTGAAAGGTCTTGCATGAAGTGAACATGTGGGGGGATATTTATAGGCTTCATATTTTCATTAATTCCACACATGTCCTTCTTGCATAAGACTTAATCTTGGCCTTCCATTTTTTACCTCTTTCCACATGTACAAATCTTAGGCTATGTAGCTTAATATGTTGACACTTGGATGGTGAGTCACTAGAGCATATGTCACCTCTTCTTATCCATTAAGATTAATTAGGCTTTAATCAAGGTTAACTCTCTTAATTCCTTAATTAACTTGGCTAATTACCCTTCTAGAAACTTTTGACTTTTCAAAGGTAGACGGTTGAATCCTAGCCATCCAATGAACCATGTTTGCCATGTTTCAAGATCTTATGAAAGATGAGTTAACCATAATCATCTTTACTTTTCCCTAATTAGATTTTAATCTAACTTGATTTATTATTTTATTGTCCTTTTTCTTTTGATTTTCCTTTTTTCCCTTTTCTTGGCCAATTCAGGTGTGACGTGTCCTTGTTAATCTTAGAAAATTTTACCACCCTGCTTGTCCTAACTGTCCACTGAGTTTTAATATAATATTGGTTTATTTTATCTGATAGCTGAAAAATTCTAGTATCTCATAATTCTTATATTAGCTCACCATGAATTATATCTCAGTAAAGAAAACTTTCCTTATTATTTCATAATTTTTCTCCCCTTGTAACTCTTTAAATTGCTGTTTCTGTAAAAACAAACAATCTACCGATATTAATTCAGCTCTAAATTCAATTAAAGCTAACCTCCTCATCAATTAAGGTTGGAAATAATTTTATAAATCTTTATAATTCCTAAATGAATTTGTTGTAATTTTCATAATTTTCTGAGATCTCTAGGTATTTTTAATAATTAATATTGGCTAATTTTTCCTAGTTTAGCCAAAATATTAATAATTAAAATAATTTTTAATAAATTATTTTCAGCCTGTATTTACTTCCTAGACCTCAAATACCATTCTACATTATTAATTCTATTTTCCATGATTTACTAGAAATTTTTAGGATTTTTAGACACTAATTATGATAATGCCCTTTATAGACCAATCATTTTAAAAATGTTTGGTCCTTTTATAGTTTTCACTTCAATTGTTGTGTTGTTTATCTATCTTTTATCTCACCTAGCCTTGGTTAACCCTAATTCCTTCATTAATCATGCTAAAGATATCAGGGTATTACATATTTCCCTATTTCTAGGTTAGAAATTTTGGGATGTTACATTTCTACCCGCTTAAAATAAATTTCGTCCTCGAAATTTTAATACATACCTCAAGTGAAGAGCTCTGGATATTTGTTCCTCATCTCGTCTTCCTTTTCCCACGTGTTCACTTCTTGATTTAGATCTTTCCAAATCACTTTGACCAAAGGAATTCTCTTGTTCCTCAACTGCTTAACTCTCCGGTCCACTATTCATTCTGGTCTTGCTTCAAATATCAGATTGTTCTTTAGCTCAATCTGATCATATTCTAGCACATGCACTGGATCCGGATTGTACTTCTTCAATTGAGAAACATGGAAGATGTTATACAACTGACTCAAATTCAGGGGTAAGGCCAGTCGATAGGCTATTGGTCCTACTTTTGAGAGAATTTGGAATGGTCCCACATATTTAAGCGTCAACTTTCTTGCTTTAATGGATCGTCCCACTCCAGTAGTTAGAGATACTTTCAAGAATATATGGTCCCCAACCTCAAATTCTAACAGCTTTCTCCTACTATCAGCGTAACTATTCTATCTACTTTGAGTCGTGAGTAACCTCTATTTGATCTATTTAATTTGTTTGGACGTACGATCCACTATGTCTGGATCCTAAACTTTTCTCTCTCTGAGTTCTGTCCAACAAAGTAAAGATCTACACTTTCTCCCTTATAACACTTCGTATGGTGCCATTTGGATACTGGAATGATAATTGTTGTTGTACGTAAACTCTACCAAAGCCAGATATTCATCCCAGCTCCCTTTGAAATCCAAAACGCATGCTCTCAGCATATCTTCTAGTGTCTGTATTGTTTGTTCTGTTTGTTTGTTTGTTTATGGATGGTAAGGTGTATTGAAACTTAGTATTGTGCCCATTGCTTCTTGCACCACTTTCTAGAATCTCGACATAAATCTTGGATCCTTTTCTGACACAATGAACTCTGGAACCCCATGTAACCTTACGATATCTTTAATGTACAACCTCGCTAACTTCTCTGGCGAGTATTTAACTTTAATTTCCAGGAAATGGGCTGACTTTGTCAGTCTATCAACTATGACCCATATTGCATCGTACCCTGACAATGTACGAGGTAGTCCTACTATGAAGTCTATAGAAATACTATCCCATTTCCATTTAGGAATATTAAGGGGTTATAGAGATCCAAACGGCTTCTGGTGTTCTGTTTTTACTTTCTGGCATGTAAGGCACTTTGCCACATACTCAGTGACATCTCATTTTATACCAGGCCACCAAAATAATAACTTGATGTCTTGATACATCTTTGTCATCCCTGGATGAATCGTATACTTGCTTTTATGCGCCTCGTCTAAAATCTGCTTCTTGAGATCTCCTACGGGAGGGACATACAATCTTCCTCTAAATTTTATCACTCCCTCTGTTGAGATCTTGAAATCTCTTGTCTTGTTGCTCAAGACTTTAGCTCGAAGGGTCTTTGCTAAAGGATCCCCTCTTTGAGCTTCTTTAATTTGTTTTATCATATCATCATTCGTGCTCTGCACTAATGGCTCCTTAGCCACATCATTTGCTGTCAACTGCATATGATAAACAGGACCCCTGTAACATCCCAACTTTTGGGCCTAGAAGTACCAGAAATAGCCTGAATTGGACAGGCTACTAGACCCCTTTTGAGCAGAAGTTCTGAAGATGAGAAACAAAGTCAAAGTAGTTTTAGGGACTAAACTGCAAAATAAAAGTTTTCAAGGGCTCAAGTATAATCAAGTTAGAGGCTCCAGTAAAGTCTCGAAGGCCCAGAGACAGAAAAGAGGCTAGATACAGGCCAAAGGTTAAGATAGAAACCTCAAAGAGAGGATTGTATGAAGTTAAGTCCAAGCAGGGACTAAACCGTAAATTCAAAAAGTTATGACCAACAGGGGTAAAAATGGAAGAGTATACAGAGAATTCCAAGAAAATTCCAAAAAATGGGAAATAATATTCTAAGGCTCTTTTGTGAAGAGAAAAGACGAAAGTACCCCTGAGACAGCTTAAATGGAATTTATAAGGTTATGGCCGGTAAAAAGTACATGGTTCGAGGTAATTATTTAAAATAGCAAGAGACCTCAAAAATGTACACAAAAACGAGATTAAATGGTTGAAAGATTGTACTAATTTATAAAATTAGTCCTGCAACTAAAAGCCCAATGGAATGGCTTTAATAAATTAAAAAGCCGGTTGTGCTGATAAAAGGATATTTTAGTAAATGAATTTTTATGCACAGCATAAAGGAAGTGTTATGGCCTAAGAAATTTCATAGATGCTCTCTAGAATTAAAAGGAATTTATGGAGTAGACAGAAGAATTTTCTGAGCTCTGGAAGGCCATAAAGAAAGTCGGAGAAACGTGGGCCAAGTAAATTCGAAGGAAACTTAAAGATTTAGTTTGATCCAACGGCTAGGATCTAATCTCCCTTCTCCTCTACAACATTTGTGACACTTGAAGGATAAGGTAAGGATGATGCAAGAAGATGATGCAATGATGATGTAAAAGTTAACTTGAAGTTCCAAGATTGCCCTTACCTTTTCTATTAGCCACCAAGGGTATTTTGGTCCATTCAAGCCAAAGTTTTGGCTATAAATACCCCACCTTGAAATAGCATTTTGGCAGCTATTTGAAGAGAGAAAACTCTGTCAAAATTTAGAGAGAAAAACGTAGGGGTCAAGGCCAAGAAGGAGGAATAAGATTCAAGCTTCAAGATCAAAGTATGTGATGGTTGTAGCATCTGACTTGATGTCTATTTCGAATAAGTTACTCTTTGTATCTGATTCTAAAATTTGGCATGAGTAAATTGCACTCTATAAGATTTAAATCTATAGGTAGAACACTTCATTTGGATATGTGTACGATTTATGGTGATTTTTCAAAGTTAGGGTTTGAAATCTGGAAACAGTGTTTAACCTTTGGAAGAGTGTCAAATTCCGTACAATTATGGTACTGTTCAGGATAGAATTGGTCTCTCAAACTATTTTTCATTTAATGAGAACTTAAGGAGCTTTTAGTGAGACTTGGAACCACTCAGTTTTGATTTTTCTAGAATTAATTATGAATTTTCAAAGTTGAGAAAAAATTCTAGAATTTCTGTGCTAACAGTACCCGTGAAGTAAAATTTTAAGATTTGATCTTCTTGAATCTAAGGCCATCTAAAATGATCCTAACTGATAAGAAATGGATCATAAGGAGGGGAAATGATGGGATTTATGTTAGAAAAGTTAGAAAGAAAACCCTAAAACCAAGAGAAAGGGTTGAGGTTCAAGAGAGCTGGTCTTGAAAATTATGTAATCTAGTGGTCCTAATAGATTATGTGATCATTATGACTATGTTTAGGACATTTGGAACATCAAAGAGGATGTTTGGTGATGTTAACCAAATACCCACATGGTTGGAAAGTCAAGGGAGTCAAAGGAAAAGTAAGAGGAAAGCTTGAGGTGCAACGTAGTGAACTTACCTATTGTCATTGCTTGATGCTGTATGCTTGTGTGTTGCCGTGTAAATGTTATTGAATGTTATTGTGACATGTTTTAGCTACTTTAATTGCTATTCATGATGAGTAGATTATGTCTCCATGGCCATGCATCAAGAAGTTAGCTTTGAGCATGCTAATATGTCACTAATTAACAAGAGAATAAACAAGTTGCGTGTAGTGCATTAGCATCCATCTAGCATGATTAATATGGTATTGTTTGCTACTGAGATTTTCCCAAATCTCACCCATCCCTAACCAACCATTTAGGTCAATCATCAATGATGGGCAATAATGGCATGAGAAGCAAGGAGAAGAAAGTGGAGAATTGTTCATGTTAATGAATGATATTATTATTCAACGTGTAATTCTCCTATTATATAAATTATGTGTATGGATGCCTATGATGCCATGTAATTAATTATAATATTTATGGTATGAATGGAAGTGTATGAGCATGAATGGGAAGGAGTAAGCCCATGTTATGTATGCCAAAGAAATAAAAAGAATTAAAGAGATGTTAAGGGACAAAACGTAGGTCCTTGAGCAGTGAGTTTGTAGCTCCAGTTTGACCTATCAAACGAATGAGTTAAGTCATGAGATTTGGCAGACTCATAGTACATATCCCAAGCTTTCAAATGAGAGGTAGATCACCTTGATTGGATATGTACACAAGGAGATACGAATTTCCAAAATTGAGGCATAGAATCTGGAAGTTCCAGATTTTATGAAATGAACAGTAGTATTTATTGATTAAACCGTATGAATTGGGGAAAGATAAGTCTAATTGGATATTTTTTTCTTAAAGAGGATCAAAATACCTTTCTGTAGAATTTTAGAACACCTCAATACAATTTTTATGGAATTAGTTATGAATTTTTGAAGTTAGACCTATAATCTGGAAATTAAACTGTGAATAGTTACCCGAGTAATTATGTTGAAATTTTAAATCCACAGGCTTTTGTCATGATCTGCTTGAACCATAACGCTTACGAATGTGCGCTCTGAGGGGTTAAAGGCAGGACATTTCATTTTGGTATCAAAGCAAAGGTTTTGGCCAGTATAAAAACAGAGTAAAGGTTCTAGTAAGTGTTGAGACAGAACAGAAGTTCTGGTAAAGGTTTTGACTAAAGTATAAGTAGAGTATTGGTTTAAGCAAAACCCGGTATGAGAGAAAATCTAAATTAGAAAAGTAACGGCTTACTAAGATCGGTCCAACTGAGGTTAAGATATTGAGGTGTTTTCTCTATGGGAAATAGACATAGAAAAGAAGTAAGGAATGACGGAAAGTAACCTGAGAGATAGGTAGTCGTTGCTTAGAGACTCCTCCTCAGGAGAGGAATGGTTGAGCTGAGAGAGCTTGACCAGGGAATGAGCTAAAGTTGAAAGATGTCTCCAGAGGGTAATGGCTAAGCATATGGTAAGCCAGTAAGGGGTAGGAGTCCAAACCCTAATAGGCAAGTAGGGTGACAACCTAAGCCTCAGGTGATTGACTAAAGGTGCCTGATTGGAATGCCACACAGTGGAGGTGTTTTAATGATCAATGCCTGCTGTATAATATGGTCACTTTATGATTAGCATATGACCATAGAAACAAATAGTTAAGGATACAGTAAGCCAGTCAGAGGTATAAATCAATGCCCTAGCAAGGGAACTGAATGTTAACCTATACCTTAAGTAATCAATGTGAGCTCGATAGAGGCAAGGTAACAGGATGAGACGGTTGAGGTTTGTTCAAATCCTTGAATAAAGATAGAAATCCTTATGGGATAGTGAACTAAGAGAGACAAAGATTAGATGATAATGAATGAAGGGTCAATGATGACGTAGGTGCCTGACCTAGATACCATACAACAAGGTGATTAAATGTTCACTATGTGATGTGATGAGGGTATGGTGATCAATACCTGACCATAAGAATAATTGGTCAAGAGCTAAAGAAAGTTAGAAAGAGTAAATTTAGGCAAGATCTCTCTTGAGGATAGAGATGAAAGGAAATGAATAAGAACACGATAGTGGATGGTTGCATTGGGAACTAATGAACAAAGAGAGATAAGCAAGTTCCTGGTGATACCTAGAGCTCAATGATGTTTAGATACATGATAATTTCGGGGACTAAACAGTATTCTTTTATGTCCCTAAGGTATCCAAGAGCGTGCAAACATGGCACTCAAGCCATTAAGGAATCTAAGAAATGAGATTCCTATAGATAGATGCCACTGCCTTTACGATTGAATAATTTAGTGGAGAGGCTCCCTTTGATAGGGATATGGTATTTGAGGAATGTACCCTGGTAGAGATTGCATAGAAGGAAAGTCTTGACCATGAAGTACCTCTCTAAGATTGGGGAAGTGGTTCTCCAGATCAAAGGGACGCTGCTCTAGTAAGAGTAAGCTATCCTCTGAAGGAATGAAACGGAAAGTAAGTGGTTGAGTTGATGATACTCCAGTCAGAGCAATCTGTCCTCCCATAGGAAAAGTAGAAGCAGCCGAGGCAAGGCACAGGACGGACCTTACCCCAGAGAGAGAGAGAGTGAAACTGGTTAAGATAACAAAAGCATGATATGCAAACAGATGCTCCTTGAGCTTAACAAGGTACTACAGAATACTGAAAAATAATGCGAATGTGATGATATAAGTCCTCTCCTGATGCTGTCTGAATTATTCAGAGACAGCAAGGACTACAGAGTCCTAAGACAAGGCAGGCTGGCATTGATATAATGGCAAGTTAATGGGCTTTAGAGATGATCCAATGCCTAAGCATTCAAAAGGCACAAGAAAAGGAAAGTGGCATAAGGAAGCTAAAACTAAGGGCTAAAGATATATAAACAGGCTAAGAATTTCAGGAGTTGACAGAAAGGATTAAGTAAGGCCTAAGAAGACAATAATGATATCTGTGATTAGTCTTGGGGAATAATTAGTCAAGTTACTAGCTGAGTGGAGGTGACTTGTTTTATTACTCAACTCTATCATCTAGAGTCTCCTAGAGATCCTAAGATGGCTCAGATTGATGATAGTATTCCAGGGTCATGATGGATCCTGAAGAGGCTTACGGTAGAGCACAGTAGCTCCCGGGGTCATAGTAGACCAAGCCTAAGAGAAAGTGGTTGAGCCATAAAGGTAAGAGTACAGTACCTCTTTGGGAAGACGATGACCAGAGATGAGTTTAAGATACTGAAATCTCCTTCAGTGGTGGACTAATATAGAGAGAGTACCCTTGACTTGTTCCAGACATCTCTATTGTTGATTAGCTAGGCTCAATTCTATTCTAGTCAATGAAGGGAAGAAAGGAGATATGCCCTTAAAGTGAAGAGGAATAGCAGGGTATACAGCAAATAATAGATAAAGGTTGTATTAAGAGAACCCAAAATGCCATTGTACAGTAAAATACCAAAAAGACAGGTATATTGTCATGGTATTATGAGCCTAAAGTATAAAAAGAATGTGAGCCATGTTGACAAAATGCTTAAAAGCAAAGACCATGCTTATGTAAATGACATAAAAGTATAAAATGACAAGTCATGTAACTATGGAACCCAGGGTTGAAACCCAAAAATGAGGTATAATAAAAAGTTGAAGAGGTCAGAGTTAAGTATAAGTGGAGATATTCTCCTCAGTTAACCTCTCATTAAAGATAAGAATAGTGGGTTGACTCGGAATTTCGAGGACGAAATTCTTTTGAGAGGGAAAGAATTATAACATCCCAACTTTTGGGCCTAGAAGTACCAGAAAGAGCCTAAATTGGATAGGCTACTAGACCATTTTTAAGCAGAAGTTCTGAAGATGAGAAAGGAAGTCAAAGCAGCTTTAGGGACTAAACTACAAAGTAAAATTTTTCAGGGGCTCAAGTATAATCAAGTTAGAGGCTCCAGTAAAGTCTCGAAGGCCCAAAGAGGGAAAAGAGGCTAGATACAGGCCAAAGGTTAAGATAGAAACCTCAAAGAGAGGATTGTATGAAGTTAAGTCCAAGCAGGGACTAAACCGTAAATTCAAAAAGTTATGACCAACAGGGATAAAAATGGAAGAGTATACAGAGAATTCCAAGAAAATTCCAAAAAATGGGAAATAATATTCTAAGGCTCTTCTGTGAAGAGAAAAGACAAAAGTACCCCTGAGACAGCTTAAATGGAATTTATAAGGTTATGGCTGGTAAAATGTACATGGTTCGAGGTAATTATTTAAAATAGCAAGAGACCTCAAAAATGTACACAAAAACGAGATTAAATGGTTGAAAGGTTGTACTAATTTATAAAATTGGTCCCGCAACTAAAAGGCCAGTGGAATGGCTTTAATAAATGAAAAAGCCGGTTGTGCCGATAAAAGGATATTTTAGTAAATGAATTTTTATGTAGGGCTTAAAGAAAGTGTTATGGCCTAAGAAAATTCATAAATGCTCTCTAGAATTAAAAGGAATTTATGGAGTAGAAAAAAGAATTTTTTGAGCTCCGAAAGGCGATAAAGAAAGCCGAAGAAACGTGGGCCAAGTAAATTCAGAGGAAACTTAAGGATTAAGTTTGATCCAACGACTAGGATCTAATCTCCCTTCTCCTCCATCACATTTGTGACACTTGGCACCTTCTAGAAGGATGAGGTAAGGATGATGCAAGAAGATGATGCAATGATGATGTAAAAGTTAACTTGAAGTTTCAAAATTTCCCTTACCCTTTCTATTAGCCACCAAGGGCATTTTGGTCCATTCAAGCCAAATTTTTGGCTATAAATACCCCACCTTGGAAGAACATTTTGGTAGCCATTTGTAGAGGGAAAACTCTGCCAAAATTTAGAGAGAAAAACGTAGGGGTGAAGGCCAAGAAGAAGGAACAAGATTCAAGCTTGAAGATCAAGGTATGTGATGGTTGTAGCATCTGACTTATGCCTATTTCGAATAAGTTAATCTCTGTATCTAATTCTAAAATTTGGTATGATTACATTACACTCTATAAACTTTAAATCCATGAGTAGAACACTTCATTTGGATATGTGTACAATTTATGATGATTTTTCAAAGTTAGAATTTGAAATCTGGAAATAGTGTTTAACCTTTAAAATAGTGTCAAATTCCGTACAATTTCGGTATTGTTCAACATAGAATTGGTTCCTAAAACTATTTTTCCTTTAACGAGAACTTAAGGAGCTTTCAGTGGGACTTAGAACCACTCAGTTTTGATTTTCCTGGAATTAATTATGAATTTTCAAAATTGAGCAAAAATTCTGGAATTTATGTGTGAACAGTACCTATGAAGTAAAATTTTCAGATTTGATCTTCTTGAATCCAAGGCCATCTAAAGTGGTCCTTCTTAATAAGAAATGGATCATAAGGATGGGAAATGATGAGATTTATGTTAGAAAAGTTAGAAAGAAAACCCTAAAACCAAGAGAAAAGGTTGAGGTTCAAGAGAGCTAGTCTTGAAATTTATGTAATCTAGTGGTCCTAATAGATTGTGTGATCATTATGACTATGTTTAGGACCTTTGGAACATCCAAGAGGATGTTTGGTGATGTTAACCGAATGCCCATATGGTTGAAAAGTCAAGGGAGTCAAAGGAAAAGTAAGAGGAAAGCTTGAGGTGCAAGGTAGTGAACTTACCTATTGTCATTGCTTGATGTTGTATGCTCGTGTGTTGCCGTGTACATGTTATTGAATGTTATTGTGACATGTTTTAGCTGCTGTAATTGCTATTCATGATAAGTAGATTATGTCTCCATGGCCATGCATCAAGAAGTTAGCTTTGACCATGCTAATATGTCACTAATTAACAAGAGAATAAACAAGTTGCGTGTAGTGCATTAGCATCCATCTAGCATGATTAATATGGTATTGTTTGCTACTGAGATTTTCCCAAATCTCACCCATCCCTAACCAACCATTTAGGTCAATCATCAATGATGGGCAATAATGGCATGAGAAGCAAGGAGAAGAAAGTGGAGAATTGTTCATGTTAATGAATGATATTATTATTCAACGTGTAATTCTCCTATTATGTAAATTATGTGTATGGATGCCTATGATGCCATGTAATTAATTGTAATATTTATGGTATGAATGGAAGTGTATGAGCATGAATGGGAAGGAGTAAGCCCATGTTATGTATGCCAAAGAAATAAAAAGAATTAAAGAGATGTTAAGGGACAAAACGTAGGTCCTTGAGCAGTGAGTTTGTAGCTCCAGTTTGACCTATCAAATGAATGGGTTAAATCATGAGATTTGGCAAACTCATAGTAGATATCCCAAGCTTTCATATAAGAGGTAGATCACCTTTATTGGATATGTTTACAAGGAGATACAAATTTTCAAAATTGAGGCATAGAATCTGGAAGTTTCAGATTTTATGAAATGAATAGTAATATTTATTGATTAAAATGTATAAATTGGGTAAAGATAAGTCTAATTGGATATTTTTTCCTTAAATAGCATCAAAATAGATTTTCATAGAATTTTAGAACACCTCAATACAATTTTTATGGAATTAGTTATGAATTTTTGAAGTTAGACCTGTAATCTGGAAATTAAACTATGAATAGTAACCCGAGTAATTATGTTAAAGTTTTAAATCCATGGGCTTTTGTCATGATTTGCTTGAACCATAATACTTACGAATGCGTGCTCTAAGGGGTTAAAAGTAGGACGTTTCAACCCCAGTCTCGTATATTGTTCACCAATTAACTTAACCGCAAGTGGACGGGTCGCAAGTAATATAAAAAGTATCGTTCCCTCAGAGACTAAGGCTAGATGAGTTGAAAATCATAATTGTGTACTTGATTAGGTTAAGTGAAACAATTGTTGTAAAAGAGTTTGTGAAATGAAATTAGGAAAATAATGGTTTAAAGCAGTATAAAATCAATTCAACCTTGAAACAATTAAAAGACTAGGGTTATTCTTCACTAAAGTACTTCATGAAACTGGATTAATTACTTCTCAAGTAGTGCTTTACAACAAGTTCAGTTAGCCTGGGTTTGCAGAATTGATTAAGCTTTCTCAAGTCAAAACCAAATGTTTGCAATCATGATTAAAACACAACAATCTCTTGCATTTGTTTGAAAAGGTTGCACTTTAAAAACTAAAACCCATTTAGTCTATGCTAGGTCAACAGATACATCTCTGTTCTATCAACAAACCATCTATTTACTCAATTAAATTTCCGAACTAGTATGTTTTTACCAAAGTTCACAGATTAACTTAACTTTCTCAAGTTAGACTAATCAAACAATCATTCCAAATGATGGCCAGACAAAAGGAAGCATTAAACTCAAAGTAAAAACAACTAATCATTGTCATTAACACTCAAGAGGTAGTAAAACCAAGTCTCAATCCATACAATAGATCAAAATAACCGTAGAAAAGTGGATTTAGCTATACATATCGAGTAAAGAACTACAACTATAAGAGTAGCTAGTAGTCATTGCAGAAACAAGAAGGGAAGAAGAAGATAACCCAGAAAAATCAAGTTACAAGCTTCGAATTTCTTCTAGCTTCAAGCCCAAAGATTCCAAGCCTCCAAAGCTCCAAACCCTAGCAGAGCCAGCCTCCAAAATTGCTCTAAAGTCGAAGTCCCCCTTAAAAACCGAGTATCCCCCTCTATATACCCTAATTTTTTAAGTTACAGCATAAAACGCACAGTTGCGAGGGGTTAGGCATCGCGGTGGATTCCTTTAGGCGCCGCGGCGGCTTTTACAGAATGGCTTTCCTTTGAGGCTCAGGCGCCATGGCGCATGTGATAATCGGCCGCGGCGGATTATACCAAACAGGCTTCCTCCGAGATAGCTTGGGCACCACGGCGGATTCAGTAAGGCGCCGCGGTGCCTTTTACAGAGATGCACTCCTCCCTCTCTGTTTGAGCCGCTGTGGTGTTTTCTCCCATAAGCCGCGGCGGATGACCTCTTTTTAGCTCTTCTCAATTCCTTACTCTCCTCAGGCTTTGTTTCCTGTAGAATTGACTTTCAAACCCGATAAAAGAGTGTTAAATCAGCTTAACTTAGTAGGAATTTTGAGAGGTTATCATATATCTTCTAACAGGTCACCCTCTTTGATCATGAGGGTTGCTACCTGCACTACCTTTCTGTTCAAAGCGTCAGCCACTACATTGGCCTTTCCCGGATGATACTTGATCTAATAGTCATAATCTTTCAGCAACTCCATCTATCTCCTCTGTCTCATATTAAGTTCTTTCTAATCTTGCAGGTGCTTGAGACTCCTGTGATCACAGAACAATTCTATGGTCACCCCATAAAGATAATGCCTCTATATCTTTAAAGCATACACTATTGCTGCAAGCAACCGTTCTTGAGTAGGGTAATTTTCCTCGTGAGACTTTAATTGGCACGAGGCATAGGCGACAACTCTTCCTTACTGCATCAGTACACATCCCAATCCCTGTTTGCTAACATCTATGTACACTACATATGGTAGTGTCAGATCGGGGATAACTAGTACTGGGGTAGAGGTTAGCCTTCGCTTCAGCTCCTGAAAACTTGCCTCACATTTCTCATCCCACAAGAACTGTTGGTTGTTCCTGGTCAGTTTTCTCAGTGCTTGGGCAGTTCTAGAGAAGTCCTAGATAAATCTCCTATAGTAATCGACTAGCCCTAAGAAACTTCATATCTCTTTCACTGTCTTAGGCTGCTCCTAGTTCAGTACTACTTCAACTTTATTGGGATCTATGGCCACACCTTCGTGGTTAATCACATGGCCTAGGAATTTAACTTCCTTCAACCAAAACTCACATTTACTGAGCTTGGTGTAGAGTTGTTTCTCCTTCAGTGCACCTAGTACAATTCTCAAGTGCTGCTCATGCTCTTCTTGAGTCTTGAAGTACGCTAGTATAACATCAATAAATACTACTTCAAACATATCTAAGTATGGTCTGAAAATCAGGTTCATGTAGTCCACGAAAATAGCAAGCGCATTTGTCAATCCAAACGGCACCACTAGGAACTCGTAGTGTTTGTATCGGGTCCTAAACGCAGTCTTCAAAACATCTCCTATATTTATTCTTAGTTGATGGTGAAATGTCCTGCCTTTAACCCCTCAGAGCATGCATTCGTAAGCGTTATGGTTTAAGCAGATCATGACAAAAGCCCGTGGATTTGAAAGTTCCAATTAATTACTCGAGTTACTATTCACTCTTTAAGTTCCAGATTACAGGGCCAACTTCAAAAATTCATAACTAATTCCATAAAAATCGTATTGGGATGTTCTAAAATTTTACAAAAATATATTTCAATGCTCTTTAAGGAAAAAATATCCAATTGGACTTATCTTTGCCTAATTCACACAGTTTAATCAATAAATACTACTGTTCATTTCATAAAATCTGAAACTTTCAGATTCTGTGCCTTAACTTTGGAAATTTGTATCTCCTTGTGTACACATCCAATTGATGTGGTCTACCTCTTATTTTAAAGCTTGGGATGTGTACTATGAGTCTGCCAAATATCATGACTTAACTCGTTCATTTGATAGGTCAAACTGGAGCTACAAACTCACTACTCCAGGACCTACGTTTTATCCCTTAACATCTCTTTACTTTAATTCTTTTTATTTCTTTGGCATACATAACATCGGCTTACTCTTCCTCATTCATTCTCATACACTTTCATTCATGCCATAAGTATTATAATTGAATACATGGCATCATTGGCATCCACAGCATAAATTACATAGTAGGAGAATTACACATTGAATGATGATATCATTCATTAACATGAACAATTCTCCACTTTCTTCTCCTTGCTTCTCATGCTATTATTGCCCGTTGATGATTGACCTAAATGATTGGTTAGAAAAGGGTGAGATTCGAGAGAATCTCAGTAGCAAACAATACCACATAATCATGCTAAATGGATGCTAATGCACTACACGTAACTTGTTTATTCTCTTGTTAATTAGTGACATATTAGCATGGTCAAAGCTAACTTCTTGATGCATGGCCATGGAGACATAATCTACTCATCATGAATAGCAATTACAGTAGCTAAAACATGTCACAATAACATTCAATAACATGTACACGGCAACACACAAGCATACAACATCAAGCAATGACAATAGGTAAGTTCACTACCTTGCACCTCAAGCTTTCCTCTTACTTTCTCTTTGACTCCCTTGACTTTCCAACCATGTGGGCATTCGGTTAATATCACTAAACATCCTCTTGGATGTTCCAAAGGTCCTAAACATAACCATAATGATCATATAATCCATTAGAACCACTAGATTACATAAGATTCAAGACTAGCTTTCTTGAATCTCAACCCTTTCTCTTGCTTTCAGGGTTTTCTTTCTAGCTTTTGTACCATAAATATCATCATTTTCTATCATTAAGATCCATTTCTTATCAATTAGAACCAATTTAGATGGCCTTAGATTCAAGAATATCAAATCTGGAAATTTTGGTTCGGGGGTACTGCTCATGCAGAAACTCCAGAATTTTTACTCAAATTTAAAAATTCATAATTAATTCTATAAAGCTCAAAATTGAGTGATTCCAAGTCTCACTAAAAGCTCCTTAAGTTACCTTTAGAGGAAAAATAGTTTTAGGAACTAATTATATGCTAAACAGTACCGGAATTGTACGAAACTCGACACTCTTCCAAAAGTTCAACACTATTTCCAGATTTCAAACCCGAATTTTGAAAAATCACCATAAATCGTACACATATACAAATGAAGTGTTCTACCCATGGATTTAAAGCTCACAGAGTGTACTTTAATCATACCAAATTTTAGAATTAGATACAAAGAGGAACTAATTCAAAATAGGCATCAAATCAGGTGTTATAACCACCACATACCTTGATCTTGAAGCTTGAACTTAGATGGACTTTCTCTCACTAGAAATAGCTCTTTCTCTCTCTAAAAGCAAGAGCGGCGGAGTTTCCCCTATGGTTCCTTGCTTGGCTGAAATGTGAGGGGAGGGAGTGCCTATTTATAGCCAAAAATTTGGCTTGAATAGACCAAAATACCCTTGGTGGCTAATAGAAAGGGTAAGGGCAATTTTGGAACTTCAAGTTAACTTTTACATCATCATTGCATCATCTTCTTGCATCATGCTTACCTCAACCTTCTAGAAGATGCCTAGTATCATAAAAGTAGTGGAGGAGAAGGGAGATTATATCCTAGCTGTTGGATCAAACTTGTTTCCTAAGTTTCCTTCGAATTTACTTGGCCCACATTTCTCCGGCTTTCTTTATGGCCTTCCAGAGCTCAGAAAATTCTTCTGTCTACTCCATAAATTTCTTTTCATTCTAGAGAGTATCTATGAATTTTCTTATGCCATAACACTTTCTTTTAGCCTTGCATAAAAATTCATTTACTAAAATGCCCTTTTATCGGCATAATCGGCTTTTTAATTTATTAGAGCCACTCCACTGGCCTTTTGGTTACAAGACTAATTTTATAAATTAGTACAACCTTTCAACCATTTAATCTCATTTTTGTATACATTTTTGAGGTCTCTTGCTATTTTAAATAATCACCTCAAACGGTATACTTTTTACTAGCCATGACTTTATAAATTCCATTTAAGCTGCCTCAGGGGTATTTTTGTCTTTTCTCTTCACAGAAGAGCCTTAGAATATTATTTCCTATTTTTTGGGATTTTCTTAGAATTCTCTGTATACTCTTCCATTTTTACCCCTATTGGTCATAACTTTCTGAATTTACGGTTTAGTCCCTGCTTGGACTTAACTTCATACAATCCTCTCTTTGAGGTTTCTAGCTTAACCCTTGGCCTGTAACTAGCCTCTTTTCTCTTTTTGGGCCTTCGAGACTTTACTGGAGCCTCTAACTTGATTATACTTGAGTCCCTGAAAACTTTTATTTTGCAGTTTAGTCCCTGAAACTGCTTTGACTTCCTTTCTCATCTTTAGGACTTTTGCTCAAAAGAGGTCTAGTAGCCTATCCAATCCAAGCTATTTCTAGTACTTCTAGGCCCAAAAGTTTGGATGTTATAGATGGTATCCTGATGTAGATCGATCTTCAAGAATACCGTTGCTCCTGCCAGTTGATCTAACAAATCATTGATCCGCGGTAAAGGATATTTGTTCTTTATCGTCACCTTGTTTAGCTCTCGATAGTCGATGCATAGCCTCAGACTACTGTCATTCTTTTTCACAAAGAGTACTGGAGCACCTCAAAGAGATATACTTGGTCTTATAAAACCCTTCTCCAACAGCTCCTCGATTTGCCTCTTTAGCTCAACCATTTCGTTGGGAGGCATCTGATATAGAGCTTTGGATGCCGGTCCTGTCCCCAGTACAAGGTTAATCGCAAACTCCACTTCTCGCTCTAGCAGAATTCCACTGATCTTTGTTAGAAATACCTTCAAAAAGTCTTTCACCACCAGTATCTCTTTGTTTCCTTCTTCTACCTCTGCTTGAATCGAGAAGAATATGAAAGATCCCTGGCATCCGTGCCATAAACATCTACTTGCTTCGGCTTTAGTTATATAATTTAAGCTTACTTCTTTTCTAGGGATTACTTCCTTAGAAGGTAATACTAATGTTCTCTTACCACAATCTAGAAGTATGTTATTGGTAGACAACCAATTCAAACCAATTATCACATCAATATCACGAAAAGGCATGCATATCAAGTCAATGGCAGTACATCAATGCTCATAACAGACCATACAATTCAAGCATGCTTTAGAAGTTACAACTTTAGGACTAGTAGGAGTGGACACAATAATATCATAGGGCAAGGTATCGACAATCAAACCCAATCGCCTAACACAGTCATATGATATAAAGGAATGGCTAGTACCCGAGTCAAACATGGCATACACAAGGCAATTGTTAACAGTGATCATACCTTGGATCATGTCAGGTGACTTACGAGCCTCTTCCTGTGTAAGGGCAAATACTCTGCCTTGGGTTTGCTGCCTCACCCCTTCCGTCCCTGGTGGGTATTCCTTTGAAAAGTGTCCCAGTTTCCCACATTTATAGCACACATTTTGGCTAAATAAACATAGCCTGTCACCATGATTCTTGTCGCACTTCTCGTATTCCTTGGTCTTCCGTGTGATATCAAACCCCTTTGGACCTTTGTTCCTTTTTCTCATCTTTCTGCCAGAGCCAGGCCTCTTCCTCTTCTTATTAACATAAGAGGTTCCTTCTTGACTCGGCCTCAGTGGGGGTCTCTCAGTTCTCAAAGGTACTGGCATCTTCCCTCGATGATTTTGACTTGATTCAGTAATACAGTAGACTTCCACTGCCTTATTGAAACTCTCTATATGTTGAGGCGCCACGACCTCCCTTAGTGTTGGCTTTAATCCTTTGACCAACTTCTTCGTATTCCACTGTTCATCGTTAAGACATTTCAAATAATCAGAAGAACGGGACAAATGAATGTGCTTTGCCAGGTAATCATCAAAGGTTTCATTATTTCCCTGCTATAACACTAGGAACTTGACTTCTATTTTATCTTGTGCTGATCGGGGAAAGTACTTCTAGTAGAACCTTTCCTTGAACACCCCCATGTTATTAGAGTGTTGTTGGCTTACAGTACCAATTGAGTGTTGTTCCACCACTGATCAGCTTCTTTTTCTAAATTATAGATTGCCATCTAAGCCTTGACCTCAGATGAAAATCCCATCACCCAAAAGATTTTCTCCAGTCAGCTAATCCAATCTTCAGCTATTTGTGGTTCCAATAAACCTTGAACTCTAGTGGATTGTACTTGCAAAATTTCACAATCCACTGCTAAATATCTCCTTGGTTCTCAGCCAGTCCTGCTTGCTCTTCAGGTACTTGCTGTTGGACTTGTGGAGCTGCTTCAGCTTGTGCTTGCTCAGGTTGTCGTGATTGAGTAATTACTGCTGCTACCACTGCTACTATAACAGCATCTCTCTCTTCTTGTTGACGTAACTGCGTCTCTTGTATTTATTGCATGACTTGTTGCTGTTCATCTAGCCTATTCATTACTTACTGGATAGGATCCTTATGTGGTTCCTCAGGAGTGTTTCTTCCTCGTCTCCATGTTCTTATCATTTTGTTTGTTCTTTAGTTAACTATGGGAGAATAAAGGAACTTCTCAATCATTTATCATAAACATACTTCTTATATTTATATAATTAACATTCGTGTACAGCAACAAAAAGATTATGCAGGGAGTTAGCTTATCTTCCATATAGGCTAAAAGTATTTATACTACGTACATTGTAAGTCTAATACTAGCCGTAACTAGCTCATGGAAAAATAGCCCATACAAAGGTCTCAATGGCCTCAACCATCTCCAGGAAGGTACATCTGGGTAGGCAATTACATATCTTATTGACTCCTTTATCACATCTTCATGTCCTGGGAATTACATGATATAGGGCTAGGATCCAGTCATCATCCCTCAGGGTATGATCCTCCCTAGTCACCCAATAATAGAGGCTCTTAATGTCCTCTAAGAACCTCAAGTATACATCAGCCTACTGGTGCTCATAAGGCAAGGACATATCATGATAAACATTCATAGCACTCAAAATAGCATAAGCCAAGGCATAAATTGCATGGAGGCAACATCATATAACATAACATTCTCATCCACCTTATACCATAAGAAGTTAGTAAGATACATAGCCATAATCATACAAAGCAAGGTGACACTCTAATATAATGGATTGCAAAGCTACCTTGAATGCTTTCCTTCCTTTTGAACTCTTTCCTCTTGACTAGATCTTTGTCCTTTTGTTGTGTATAGCCTGTTAGGCAACCAATGACACAACATTAAGTATCATTGCAACTTCACAACTTAACATAACCCCTTAAACCCCTTTTTCTTAGTTTTTAGGGTTTATTTTTCTAGTTTTGATTCTTAAACTTTCTTGGGCCTTTCCTACATAATTTTTCATGTAGAATTCAATTATCACATTAGTTTTATGAGAATCCAACTCCTACCCTACTAACTTGATTTGACCGAACTCCATAAATAATCATAGGGAAAAGGATTTTCAACAAAACTAACATGTAATCACTTAATCCTTAACCTTTAACCATACTTAATCTTAACGATATGTTATCTAAACCATTTCCTATTATTTTGATAAAATTTGGGCAGCATTTCCCCATAGGAAAATAACTTTCCATCATAATCAAAATAGTATAAAACCAACATACAACCATTATAACTTGAAATAGAAGAGTTGTAGAAGCTTACCTTGCTTCCAAGTGACTTCCTCTCACTAAAAATCTTCTCTTTGTCTCTCTAAATAAAAGTTTACAAGAGGTTCCCTACTTGAAAGGTCTTGCTGAAATGAACATGTGGGGGGTATTTATAAGCTTCATATTTTCATTAATTCTACACATGCCCTTCTTGCATAAGACTTAATCTTGGCCTTCCAATTTTTACCTCTTTCCACATGTACAAATCTTAGGCTATGTGGCTTAATATGTTGACACTTGGATGGTGAGTCACTAGGGCTTATGTCATCCCTTCTTATCCATTAAGATTAATTAGGCTTTAATTAAGGTTAACTCTCTTAATTCCTTGATTAACTTGGCTAATTACCTTTTTAGAAACTTTTGACTTTTCAAAGGTAGATGGTTGAATCCTAGCCATCCAATGAACCATGTTTGCCATGTGTCAAGATCTTATGGAAGATGACTTAACCATCATCTTCTTTACTTATCCCTAATTAGATTTTAATCTAACTTGATTTATTATTTTCTTTTCCTTTTTCTTTTGATTTTCCTTTTTTCCCTTTTCTTGGCCAATTTGGGCATGACATGTGTCCTTGTCAATCTGTAGGAAATTTTACCACCCCACTTGTCCTGACAGTCCACTGAGTTTTAATATAATATTGGTTTATTTTATCTGATAGCCAAAAATTATAGTATCTCAGAATTCTTATATCAGCTCACCATGAATTATATATCAGTAAAGGGAATTCCTTGATTAATTTCATAAATTTTCTCCCCCTGTAACTCTTTAAATTGCCGTTTCTGTAAAAACAGATAATCTACCGATATTAATTCAGCTCGAAATTCAATTAAAGCTAACCTCCTCATCATTTAAGGTTGGAAATAATTTTATAAATCTTCATAATTCCTAAATGAATTTTCTTTAATTTTTCATAATTTTCTGAGATCTCTAGGTATTTTAATAATTAATATCAGTTAATTTTTCCTAGTTTAGCCAAAATATTAATAATTAAAATAATTGTTAATAAATTATTTTCAACCTGTACTTACTTCCTGGACCTCAAATTTTTAGGATTTTCAGACACTAATTACGATAATGCCCTTTATAAATCAATCATTTTAAAAATGACAATTTGGTCCTTTTCCAGTTTTTGCTTCAATTGTTGTGCTATTTATCTATATTTTATCTCACCTGGCCTTGGTCAACCGTAATTCCTCTAAAGATATCAGGGTGTGACATTTTTTCCTATTTCTAGGTTAGAAATTTTGGGATGTTACATGAGGCACTTTGACACATAGTCCATCACATCTTTCTTCATACCAGGCCATCATAATGATTCTTTAAGATCCCGATACATCTTGGTCATGTCTGGATGTATGGTGTACTGACTCTTATATGCCTCCTCTAAGATTTGCTTCTTAACTTCTGAATTCAGGGGAATGTAAGTTCTTCCTTTATATTTTAGGATCCCTTCTTGAGTTATTTCGAAGTCCCTCGTCTCATTTCTCAGCACTTTGGCTTTTAAGATGTCGGCCAGTTGATCTCTCTATTGGGCCTTCTTAATTTGTTCAGTGATTTATGTTTCTTCTTTCACAATACTGATTTGGCCTGCCATTAGCTGTATTTGGCCGGTGAGATCCCAGTCTCGGATATTCTCGATCAACTCTTGTTCTTTTATCATCAACAATGCCACCTACACAGTCTTCCAGCTTAATGCATCTGCTACCACGTTTGCTTTCCCTAGTTGGTATTTAATCTGATAATCATAATCCTTAAGCAATTCCATCCATCTCCTCTATCTCATGTTGAGTTCTTTCTGGTCTCGCAGGTACTTAAGGCTCTTATGATCACAGTACAATTTGATGGTTGCCCCATATAGATAATGCCTCCAGATCTTCAACGCATAAACAAGTACTGCCAGCTTAAGATCATGAGTGGGATAGTTCTCCTCATGAGTCTTTAACTGTCATGAGGTATAAGCAACCACTAGACCTTACTGCATCAGCACACATCCCAATCCCTGCTTACTCGCATCTGTATACACCACATATAGCAATGTAGGATCAGGGATTATTAATATGGGAGTCGAGGTCAACTTCTGCTTCAACTCTTAGAAGCTAGCCTCACACTTGTCATCCCAGTTAAACAGTTGATTCTTCCAAGTGAGCTTGGTCAATGGTAGGGCAATCCGTGAAAAATCTCGTATAAACCTCATATACTACCCTGTCAGTCCCAAAAACCTTCTCACCTTCGTTACTGTCTTGGGTCTTTCCCAATTCAATATGGCCTCTACCTTACTTGGGTCCACTACTACTCCGTCTCGGGTAATCACGTGACCCAAGAACTTTACCTCATTTAGCTAGAATTCACATTTACTTAACTTAGCATACAGTTGCTTTTCCCGCAACGTGCCTCATACGATCCGCAGATGCTATTCATGTTCCTCTGGTAATTTATAATACACCAAGATGTCATCGATGAATACCACTACAAACTGATCCAAATATAGCTGGAAGATCCTATTCATATAGTCCATGAATGTAGCAGGTGCATTCGTAGCATTTGAATTACAATTATCATGTAAATCAAGTAAGTTATCATGTGACATGTTATCATACCTCAAGGCATAACCAACCACATAAAATCATGTCTAATGCCATGCTAAAAGAGAAATATCAACACTTCCACAATGCTATAATTCAATGCATTTGGCCAAAGCATAAACCAATGTTGTTCAACCAATTCATGCTACAACACAAGTTCCTTCATTCAAGCAAGCAATAAATCATATTAAACAAGCAAGATTAATAATCAAATTATAATTCAAAGCTACCTTTTTAATACTTGTCCAATTGATTACTTCAAGAATAAAGCTTCCTCTTGGTTCCTCCTCACAATGCCCATTAAACCAAGCATAAACATAGGCCACATTAATCACTGATCACTCAATTACAATTCTTAAACTTTAACTTAACAATTTCCCATTTTTCTTTGATTTTTAATCATATGATTCCTTCTTTAGAATCAATAACCTCATTGCTCAATCCTACAAAATTTTTCATGAGGAATCCAATGGTGCAATCAGATTTTTAAAATTCAAACTCCTCCTCCATGAATTGTGACTGGCCGAATAAGGGGTATTTATTTTCAAAACTTCTATTTTTGATTCCAATGATTTTAAACACTTTCCAACAACACATCCCTACACAAAAACATGTTTTAAAGCCATTGGAATCATCAAATCAAGCTAAAACAATCAGCTCTTGCATGAACAGTGGTGACTTAAATTCCTCCCCTTAAACCCTAACTTTGATTTCATCCAAAAATCCCTCCATACACCACTTAATCTTCCTTATTCCACTTGATTAGTAAGGTTTTTATCCTTTCCTAAGCATCACAGAGTCCAAGAAAATTTTAGCAGCATTTTCCTTAATTTTTCAAGCTAAAAACCTCAACTAACCAAGCTTAAAACTTAGGAATAGGAAGGCATAAGCATACCTTAATATTTCCTTGGTATAAGTTGAATGATTCCTTGTCTAAAACCCTTAAGATTTTTGGTTGATAAGTGTTGGAAACAAAGTGACAGAACCTCCCCTTGTTTTTTTTATTTTCCATTTTTTTTGTATTTTAAGAGGGAGTATTTATAGAAAATCTGATCTGCCCCTCCCCTCCCTTAATTGGCCAAAATTTGGGACACCTCAAGGGTTGTATGTGGCAATCATCAAGTGTCAAAATAATCAGATCATCACAAGTGGCCTTAATCTAGGTTATTCCACACAAATACCCCTTAATTTCACATTTATTTTGATAAAAATAGAGGGACCTAGAAACTACACAAAATTGAGCCCTTATTGGGCTCAATGTGGGGCCCACAAATGGTTTGATTTAGTCCAAAAAGCTGGCCTACAAACTAAATCACTATCTCAGACCAATTTGAAACTTTATTGGTTACTATTCACAAGTAACATTCTATAATTTTTTCAGACCTCCAAAAATTCATTTCCCTATATGATAATTCACCTTTTAATATGAGAATATAATCTAAAAATTTTCAGAATTTTTTGCCACCTCTAGGTATTTATTTTGAATTTTCTCTGACTAGGCCTTTATCAGTGTCATTACAGGAAAATAAATTCCCTAAAATTTATTGTTGAGCTTCTAAGGCCTAAAACCAATTTCATAAATTCAAATAAATATTTAGATGAATTATCCCTTTTCTCCAAAGTTTATTGAGGCCTCCAACTACTTAAAATAATTATTTTTCTTCAATTTCTCAATAATTTCCCGAAAAACCTCTGTTTACAGGAAATTCCGTAATAACTTGCTTTCACCGTAAATTTACCTTTTGGGTCTCAACTGAGTTTCCAAAACTTCCAATTTATACTTTTACCATTTTTTAGGAATTTTCTAGAATTTTTCTCAAATTTTCCCGTTTGGCCCTTCCTAAACCGATCATTAAAAAAATACCAGCCCAGACCTTATCAGGGTTTCACATCAAAAGTTATTTTGTCTCCCTGCCTAGTTTCCACATTGACCCTCATCCTAATTTTTAATCCCTTATAGCCAAGTGAAAATTTTTGGGATGTGACACAAATCAAACAGTGAACCATGGGCAGTAGCATCTATTGTGTTCTTGTGGTGAGATAGGAAGCCCTCAAAAAAATACTGGACCATAAAAGACTTGCTAATTTGATGGTTTGGACATTTAGAAAGTGTTGGAAATTGTGCCCTAGGGGCCAATCATTATGTTTTGAACATTGTTAATTTATGAGTTTATTAATTACGTTATCATATTATTTGCATGTTTACTGTGATAACTATCCTTGGATAACTCATGGTTTATCCTAAATGTCCCTGGTCGGTCATCTATGTGGGAGCAAAGATGAAATAAGACCAGTATGACTTTAAAGATATATAGAGATATAAATTAAAGTCATAGGCACATGTAAGAGTACAAGGTGTTGGACCGACCCGCTATGAGAGAGCTGCATGGGTTAAGTCATAAGCTTCTCTCATATACAAACCATGTCACTGTGCCCTTTGACCTGAGATCATCATGGATTCATACATGAGAAACGCTTAGCTTTGACCTAGTCAAAAGTCACTTTTGACCAAGTGATCATAAAGACTATGTTCAGGCTTAGTGGTTTTTCATGCGTAGGAATGTGAATGGTCAAGATGGAATTTGTCCCTCACATTCGTAGAGAGACATTACTGGGCCCCTCGATGAGTGAGTCTGAGAAATGTATGGCCATACTATAATGGAAAGGTAGTTCCATTTCTATACTCAGACTACTCAGGGATCGAGAAAGTAACGGTCATGGATAGGAGGATGACGTTCTCCATGCCTCATCCATGACCAAAATGTCGTGAGACAAAAGGGACGTGATATGGTTGTATGAAAGGTTGCATCGTTCAATGATCCTCATATGATTTGGGTAGTCGTGATGTCTTGCTAGAGACTGCTTACGACTTGTGGGTCATTATAGTTAATGGCCCACTGCCAACTTCATATGGGCCTACAGGGTCGCACACAAAATAGCCCGACACGAGTTATGATGTCCAGATTCATTGAATCTAAGATATATCCAGATTCAATGAATAATATAGGGTGGACGTGTATATATATATATAAATTCGTATATATATATAAATATAAAAGATATTAATTGTTAGATTTAATTTATAAGGATAAATTAAATATATACAAATTAATTCCGTCATCTCTTTGTTAAATAAATAGGAGAATTAAATCTGTGAGACGGATTTAATTTAAACCATATTTATTTAATTGTTCTCTTATCTGATTAGGCAATATTTGATATTGTATTAATTTCGGAATTAATTTAGAGTTAATTTCGAAATTAAATATTATTAATTAAACCTATATAGCATCCTATATATTGGTATGAGGAGCTAGGGTTTAAGAAAGAGAGAACCAACAGATAAGAGACGGCCTAAGAGAGGAGAGAGGGCGGATTCCTAAAACCCTAGACGGACATAGGCGCTAGCACGCCGTTCGAGGTTGAGGGCTACTCGTGTGGATACCGGTAGAGGAAGCCGACCGGAGTTGTCGACTTCGAACAACAAAGGAGGCGAGCAGAAGCATCCTGAACGGCCGAATCATCGAGTCACCAGGAATCGAACGCCTAAAGGTAATGCTTCTTACTACCTGACTTAAACGCGATCGGTAGATCCGGAAAGGGATTGAAAGTTTTAAAATTTCGAGTTGTTTTTCCGCTGCGCGTCGTCTTTCAATTCCCTTCAGAAAGCATGGCCAGAAATCGAGTCCAATACTCATACAAGGTCTCTCTACTATTTTGCTGAACTCCATAGATGGCTTTCCTCAATTTGGATGCTCTTGTTGCAAGAAAATTTTTTTCCAGAAAGGCCTTCTTAAGTTGCTCCTATGTAAGCGTTATGAATTGTTGAGGGAGACTTTGCAACCATTCTTTAGCATTTCTCTACAAGGTGAAATGAGAGGCTCTCCTCAATACATCCTCCAATTGAGCTCTATGAGGCTTCATAGAGGAGCAAACAACATGGATGTTCTGAAGGTGTCTATATGGATCAAACACTCCAAGACTAATAAATCTTGGTAAAGTGTTAATCAAGGTGCCCTTAAGCTCAAAATTAGCTTTAAAATTATAAAAACCATATAGATTACAATTCACACTTGAATTATTAATTTCCCTAATTGTCACACCTTCCTTTTAGACCACATTATATCACAATAGAAACCATTTGAAACCATTTCTTACAGCCTTAGGTTAGAAAAATTTAAAATTTAAAATTCATTAAATTCAGGTTATTATTCATGTAACCCTAAACAAGGCCAAATTTTAAAAAATCATAACTAATTTTAGAAAAATTAAAATTAGGTGGTTCTAAGTTTTATTTAAAACTCTTAATATGATCTTTGGATGACAAATGCTCTCTGGTATCATGCTCTTATCAATCAATCCTAGAATTAACGCAAAGTCGTACTGTTCATATGGTAAATTTTTAATTTTTCAGAATTTATGCCTAACTTTGGATAGATATAACTTTCTGTAGAAAACTTTAAATTTGTAAAGTACCACTTGTTTTAAAACTAAAAATATAATATATATATATATATATATATATATAAGTCTGCCAATTTTCAGCCAAAATCTCAACCATTTGACCAGAATCACGTTGGAGTAAAAATGAGGCATTGTTAGGGTTATTTTATCCCCTTTTTATGCTTTTTCTTAACTTTTCCCCTCTTTAACCACTATAGGACTATTTCATTCACATATCTCATATTTAAACATGATTCTTTGATCAAATATTCACATGTATAACATCTGAAGCCATCATTACAATAATTCATAATACTTCACATAAAATTACAAAATGTTTTCCAAGAGGCATCAAAGTCAATTTTCTCCCAAGATAATCTCTTGGCCTTTCTCCTTGCTTGGTGCAATCCCTAATTGGTGAATAACTGGACATAAAGAAATGAGATTTTATAAGAAATCTCAGTAGCAATGAATCACAATTATCATGCTAATCAAGCAATGCAAAAATGTGACATGTTACCATGAAAATAGAATGATAATGCACAAGCTTTTATATGCTTTTCATTGCCATAGAAAGAGAGTGACATATTATAATATTAAGCCATTCCACATTGCATACTGCCAAGGGATATTATACATAGAAATTCACATGTGATCACATAGTTTGCTCAATCACATCATGACAATATAAAACAAGTAACACATGCACATTTAAACAAGCAAGAAAGAAATCAAGTTATGAGTTCAATTGTGATAAATGTTCTTCCAAAATCCCATTTAGATTAAATCAAATAATTTATTAAAAAGATTAACTATGATAGGAAAAAAGAAACCTTAAAATTATAAAACCACTATCATAGTTAAAAGGAATAAACTTATGTCACGAATAATATCAATCATTAATTTGGTTCTTAGACTTCCAAAGTCTAAAAATACAATTCAACCATTAGCCCAAAAAAAACTCATACTTTCAAACATACAAACTGTTAAATCATTTTAAAATAAGCCATGGAGTACATTAATCAAAAGTCAACACTTTCAGAAGAGTGTTACATGCAAAGTCTTAGAGGCCTTTGGCCTTTTAAAGGCCCCTGTATCAAATAGTAGTCATCAAAAGTATTAGTTTACAACATTAGAGTAGATGAGCCCTATGCGGCAATATATAATAAATCAGCACATAAAACAAAAGTAGAGAGGCTATACAAGCTATAACAGTACACGATGTCTTCGCAACCTTCCCTAATGGACCATCCCTGAAGATAGTAGAAACCAAGGGGTGAGAAAAAATTCTCAGTAACCAACTTTTCAACTTATCATACATAGTAACATGTGCTCGTGAGGTGTCAAGTGAGACAGTTATTAATTCCCAAGAAATATAGATATATCAATAGAAATATAAAATATAATCTCAATCATCTAAATCCTTACAATGGGGGTAACACACAAGCCACATAAGTCTATCTCTCACTAGGGGGATTAACTGGATATATAAGCCTATCTCTCACTTTTGGGGATGAATAAGAAGCCACAAAAGCATACATCTCACTATGGGGGACAAAGGAAGCCTACCAATATGCACTAATAGTAGCCTTATTATGTGGTAGAACATGACTCAATTCAAAATCCAAATAACAAACAATCATTCACAATATAACGAGAAATATCTCAATATTTTCTTAATATAATCCATAAGATATAAATTATTTATTTTTCCAAGCAGCTCAGTCACAATTCCAAAAGTCACACAAGACAACTTTCATAGCTCAAAAACGTATAACATATCTCTACAAGTTTCAAAAATCCCATTTAAAATTTAAACCTCAAAACTAAACCATCAAAAATTCAATAGTACCTCAAATATTTATAAATAAATAATCTAATAAAAAATTTGATGGTATAACTATCATATTTTTTCCCCACAAATAATGAACTTTTTGGCTAAAATAATTATTTTAAAACTCCAGTCACCTAATAAATAAAACTAAACCGATTAAAATCTCAATAATATGTCAAATAAAATAAATTATTTAACTAAATTTTAGTAGGTAAACATATAATAAATGTCATATATAATAGATTTTTCAACTAAATAAATTCATTTAAATACTAAAAATCTACAAATGGACAAATGTAAACCGATTAAATTAAATACTCATTTACCTCTAAATTCTTATGGTCATCTGTTATCAAAACTCAAAACTTATCCTATATATAAGTCTAAAAATTTTCTCTACTTACTATAGTAGTACTGTTATTAGAAAACTTAAAATATACAGAAAATATTTATGAAGAAAGTTTCATGAAAAGAAGTAATTTTATGTACCTAAATTATCTCCAAAGCTTGTTCTCTCCTTCAGAAATGGTAGGCAGTCCTCTCCACACTCCCACTCTCCGTCTTTCTCTTCATCTCGCTCTCTCTTTCTTTCTTTCTTTGCCTCTCACTCTCTTTTTATCTGTGACCTTCAACTGTTCCTCCTGCATTTTTTCTTCCTTCATTAATTCCTCCCTTCAATCATCCATCCCTATTTTCTTCTTCTTCATAAATGTTCCCAACTTTTCCACCGAATTCAATGGAAAAAGGTGTTCTCTCTTTTTTTTCTATTTTTTAATAATAAAGTAATATTATTTTATAATAATAAAATATTATTATTTTATATTATTTATTTTCTTGAAAATTTTTTTATATTAATATAATATTCAAGATGTTACATTCATTGCTCATTTCATGAAATACTCTCTTGTGATTTAACACTCGATTTAAGTCTATTTGAGCATGACATATTGAGTACTCCTCTTTATGCAACCTCTTTGTGCTAGGACATATTTTGTGAATTCTATTGACTGTTTTTATAAATGTAATCATCCTTCTTTCTTAAAGGAACCATATATTGTGGGACCTTTGCCTATTGATCCAAAACCATCATCTAAAGTTGTTGAGCTAAAAAGCATCTTGGACACTAATATGTTCATTATTAGAGATGCTACCTTTTCATTCAAGAGCTTGAAGCACTTTAAATCACACGGTTGTCCCTTTCCTCCCTTTACTTTATTGAATTGCTTGGGAAACCATATTTTGGATTGAATGTTCATCTTAAGTGTGGGAGAGGGACTAATCTAGTAGTATAAGGTACTTGATATGGTTGGGTTTGATTCATTCTTCTTACTTGCATTCAGCAAGGTTGATATTAAGCTTACATGAAAAAGCCTTGCCGTAGGGGCACTTCAAAGAAACTACATTTAAACTATATAGAACAGTAGCCTAACCTAGGTCGATTTACAAAAGAGCCTAAATGATGCTAAAATTCCTGGCTAATCCAATAGACCTCAATTCAACAAATTAATGAATGGAAGGAATAAGGGATTTGGTTAATTGATTTTCTAGTTTTATAGCCTAATTCTACTTTCTTTTTAAGTTTCAGTTTTAATTTGCATAATGATATGGATGAAAGAAGAAAAGAGTGATGAAAGTGATGAATCTAATAATGAACCAGCGGTATTCCCCTAGAGATAACCTTTGCCTTCCTAGTCCAATTAATATTTAGGAGTTAAGAAACCGAAGCAAGGATATTGACAAGCAACTCACTGGCTCTCTTAACTATCAGTACCTACTACCGTAGAACCTAATAGCAAGCAAATAGTTCTTTAGCCTAAGAGAAGAAGCTTAACAATCATTCCTTTTGCTGACAGCCATGATTGTGCACTAGCTCCAAAAAAAAATTGATTATGAACACTAAATCAACTCAATTAAAGATTCACAATGCAAAACAACAGAAGAAATAGAAGGAGTAATCTCAACTCGAGCTTATAAATGATGAGTCAATCCTCTAAACTTTAGTCTGATTCAAAGTTTGCACAACATACAACTCGATATCAAATCTAAAGCTACAAAATGAGTGAATCAACTCGACTACTCACATTATAGAATCAGAACAAAACAAATAAATTACAAAACCCTTTCAATCAAATCAAGGACTCAAGCATCGGCTTATCCCTAGGTGAACACAGACTAATTAGCCACCCATGCTTTGATTAAGCTTTGCGACTCTTCTCGAGAGCACTTTGTTCATGGATGAATCTAGCGGAAAGTATGAGATAAAGAGAGATGGAAAATGAAAGGGATTGTCAAGACGGAAGTGTGAAGTGATGAAGGAGAGAGTGATACTACTCGTGAGCTAGAGAGTGGGAGAGTATGAAAGACCCAAAATGAAACCCCCTTTGGTGGTGGTTTTTGTTGATCGAACACGAGGTAGTGAATATGGAGTGATGATGAGCTGTCTCCAAATCTCCTCTTTTTTTTCCTCTTCCTAAATTGTCCCTTTAAATTATTTCTCATTCTTCTTTGATCCCCACTTGAAAAACGAATTACCAAATTCAATTATAAAATTATGAAAAATATAAGTATATTTAAATATGGGTTAATGTGCAATTTTAACAACAAAGTTTACCCTAAGGGGCACTGGGCACCATAAAGTTTATTTGGGTGCAAAAATATACATGAAGTTGTCAAAAGGGAGCATCTGGCACCATACCGTTAACGTCCGTCAGTTTACTGTTAGAGGGGCCCAGAAAGTCAGTTTTAAGGTGCATTTTTAACAACAAAGTTTGCATCAAGGGGCATTAGGCACCATGAAATTTACTTGGATGCAAAAATATACATGAACTTTGTAAAAAAAAAAATAACAATTTTTCAACTTCCATAAACGTCCATTAATTTTATTCTTTTGGGTCTCACCAAATGCTATATTTTCTCTCCATCAATTTTCACTTCCAAGCCGATCCATCTTTCTCTCATCATAGTCAACACGCACACTCTCTCTGTCATGTCGTTTTCTTAGCCTCCAAGCCTTTTATATGTATTTAAGCAAAACACATATTTCCCTTCTAGGATATGAGGTTTATTGCTTGCATCCAAGTACTACCTCCAGTCCTTAATACAGGATGCAATGGACTAATCTAGATATTGGGATTATAACTCTTCCTATAATTTATCAATTTATAAATCAGATAATATAAAATAATCTAAAAGAAGAAGAAATTATAGGTTTGTAAGTTTAAACTAAACACGATCACCAACGCGGATATATAGGACTATTAGAAATATGGGCAGAAAATAGTTTTAAAAAATAGTTAACAAAGGTGGGATTTTTTTTCTTTAAACGGAACATTTACATGATTTTATGAGGGATTTCTTGTAGAAGATTGCATTTAAATATATAATGATAAAAACTGCCACGCAAAATCCGGATTTTGTGATTATACCTAGCATTTAAAATAAACTAACTATCCGATAAATATATAATTAAAAATTGCCACACATTTCCATATGTTGGGAATATACTTCTTCATATAATTTATTCATTTATAAATCAATTTAATTATTAAGTGGTCAATTTAAATTTTAAGTGGCATATTGCATTTAAATATATAATGATAAAAACTGCCACGCAAAATCTGGATTTTATGATTATACCCAACGTTTAAAATAAACTAACTATCTGATAAATATATAATGAAAACGTGGGTAGAAACATGGGTAAAAAAATATGACCTTTTTTTTCTTAAAAAAAAAGGACATTTATCTGATCTTTGGTGATGCCACGTGTCATGCTATCAGGTACTCATGCCTTGTACTCTACTTTTATATATTAATAGATTATTTCGAACAGTGTACTTTTGAGCCCAAGCTACCGTAAGGGTATTTTCGTCATTTTTCTTCACAAAAGAGTCTTAGAATATTATTTTTCATTTTTGGAATTTTCTTGGAATTTTCTGTATACTTTGCTCTTGCTTTGCACTCAACCTTATAAAACCATATATTTGAGACTTCTAACATAACCTTTAGTCTGTATCTAGCCTTTTTTCTCTTCCTGGGCCCTTGAGGCTTTACTGGAACCTCTAGCTTTGGTTATACTTCAGCCCCCGAAAACTTTTACTTTCAGTTTAGTCCCTAAAACTACTTTAACTTCCTTTCTCATCTTTGGGACTTTTACTCAAAAGGGGTTTAGTAGCCTACCTTCTTTAGGCTACTTTCAAGGCTCTTAGGTCTAAAAATTGAGATGTGACATTTAGTGTATGAGGGTGACAGTTGAAAAGGTTTTTCAGAGGAAGGAAAATGAGGTGGTCTTACTGGAATTTGACAAATAATTAATTTAATTAGTTTCCTTAATCTATCCAAATTAATTAAGTAAATCTTATATTAAGGAGTGGATATAGTATAAAACAAGACTCCAAATCTTATTTCTTGCTGTAATAAAATACTTAATGATTTGATGTGAAAACCGTAGCTTTAGTTAGTGGTAATTTGTGTTAAGCATTCTATAAGCATTTTTTAAGTTTCAACATGCGTGCACTAGTGTAGTTGTGGCATTCTTCCACACTTCAAGAAATTTGGCTAATCAAATTTTTTTTAAAAAAAAAAACAGAGTTGAATTCGTTGCCTTAGGTAGTGTTTGGTTGGGGTTTTTCAAGGGGAGAGGAAGGAAGGAGAGGGGAGAGGGGAGAGGGAGAGGTGAGTGTGTTTGGTTGGGAAGAGGGGAGGGGAGGGGAGTTTAAAATTTTTGTCTTTTTCCTATCCCTTCCCCTTCCTCCTCTCCCCTCCCAGATCGAGGGGTTTGGAGGGGAGAGAATCAATTTGCCATTTACTGACTAAAATAGCCTTTCTATTTTTTCAATATCCCAATTTTATCTGGCACTTTCCCTTCAGTGGTTCCTTCCCATTCACACGTTGTTGTCTCTGATTTATTAGTTTCTGCAATGTTTTTCATTCTTGTTTTGTTTTCTTTTGGATTATGCCGTGAAGGTCTATATTTTATTGTATGTTTGTAATCTTCTTCCTTCCCTTTAGCTGTGGCAAGTAGTGAACAATCCCCCAAAAATTTTCTTGGTAGAAAAAAGATAGGTGATGGAAGAGAACATGCGACTTTGAAAAGAGGAGCTTACGGTGGCTGGTGGGTGTGTGAAGAAGACATGCGACTTTGAAAAGAGGAGCTTACGGTGGCTGGTGGGTGTGTGAAGAAGACAATAATACTGGAAAGAGAAGGGGTTGTCCAAGTATGTGGCTCAGGATGGAAGATGATATAATAATGAGGGTTTTTCTTGTGTTTTAATTTGGGGTCTCATATTTAACAAGAACAAACAGTAATATTTTTTTTAATTAAGTATTTTCTTTTAATTTTTTAATGATATTTCTCTACCACTACTGATAAATTAATAAATAATAATTTTGATATAAATATTGCAATAAAAGAATAAAGTAGTCTAAATATAGAGACAAGAGCATATTTGTCAATTTATGATTACCTCCCCTCCCCTTCTTTTATGAATCAAACAAAAAATCTCCCCTCCCTTTCCCTTCTTTTTAACCAAACAAAACCCATGACCTCTGCTTTCCTCCTTTCCCTCCCCTTAATTAACCTCCCCTCCCCCCGTTGAACCAGACAAAGCCTAACGAATTCAAGTATAAGGAAAGAAGAGAAGCTGAGAGCCAAAACATACGTGAATCCCTGACTAAGAGATGAGAGATGAGGTTTGGCCTGCGAATTGCTGATCATGGAAATTTTTTCACATTAATTAACCATCATAAATTGTTAGATGTATACCACTCTAGTTTTTGATGTTTGTCATTTGTAGGACTTTTGTGGAACATTAAATAGAAGAAATCTTTTATTTTTGACCTCATTGACGAGATGGATATTGGGAAAACATTATATGAGTTAATTTATTTTTTATTATAATTAGTAAGAACAAAATTGAAAATGAAGTATTAAAAAAGTATAAGTAACTAATAAAAAGGTTCAAAATCCCTTTTATAAATGACAAATAATAACAACCAGCCCCTGTGGCCTTTTGATGACGTAGGCTATATATAAATTTGTGATCATCGTCAGATTCTGGTTGAACTATATTCCACACGTTACAAATGATATATCGAAGTCGGCACGCCACTTGAAATTTGTAGGGCGTAAAGCTATCCACCACAATTTTGTATTTTTAGTTTTTTTATCATTATTGTATTATACTCGTCCTTAATATAATACATATTTAACTAATTTGACTAAATTAAAGAAATTAGTTAAGTTACTTAATTATAATAAACATGACATATTTTTCCTAAAATACCATAATCATATTCTTTAATATCCTCCCTCTTATAGTTGAAATAGTATCAATAAGGATAATTTTTAAAAAATTGATAAATATGATAAATATGTCTTACATTTAAGACCCAGATCAATTTAACAATTAGGTTCTATATTAAGGACGAGAGAAGTATTCTATAATCACTCTCCACCCTCCCATAGTTTTCAGGTCAACACTGAATATTTAAGGGAGAATTACACTAAACGGCCTACATGTGCTAAAATTTATAGTGTGGACCCTAAAAAGATGCTACTCTAGTCTCAGATATAAGAATTAGCTGAGAGTAGATCTGATTCTAAATATAAGACTTTAATCCACTTTATCTTTCAAATTTATAATGTTTTTTTCCAAAATATTTCTATTAACTATCAGGAGTAGTTTTTACCAAAAGGTAGTTCTAACTTAAATAATTAAATAGGGTAATTTAGGAAAATTAATATATATATTTATTACAAATAACTAATTTTTCTCAATCTCTATAAATTAATTATGTAGTTCTTATATTAAGAACTGAAAGTAGTACTTATATTACTAGACATAAGATCATCAACAAACGAATATACTCATTTAAAAAAGGAAGTGAAATTACCTGATGATTACCCTAGTGTCCTTAGGAACTAATATGGGATTTTTTTTTTTATATATATGAACCAAAAATACTTACATGTCCTTCATTTCAAATCCCTGAAGTCCCTAACAAATACCAACTTTTGCTTAAGGAATGAAAAGAATAACTTAGCTAGCAACAAGTTACGTGTGTTTTTTGCATTTGAAAATTTAAGCAACGAGGTGCATATAAGGGTGACAAGAACCGAGCGATGACCTTTTTTCCATAATAAGTCACATGAAAGGTTAGCCATTGACAAGTTTTAAGTTGGAAGCTACATAAGAGATGACAATAAACTTTTGCCTAACAAATGATAAGAATAGCTAAGCCATTGAAAAGTATTTTCGCTCATGTTTTACATGTTCTAAGAGGGGATCTCGTCGTGAATAACAAGAAAAAGTTAGAGAATAACAACATTTACATAACCAATGACACGAATAGGTGAGCCATTGACAAGTATTTTTTCTTATGCTTTGACAAGTTTTAAAAAGGTACTCTTTTGGTCCTAAATGTGAAACCAAATTGTAGTATAATTTACATTAAAAATGGGCTTTTTTCTATTTTCATGTAAAACCACTTGATTGACCTTCTTTTCTATCTCTTAATCTACAGTCTAACTTCAATCAATCTTTTTCATAGCTCAATTTACTTTGAACAGCATCTCATTATAAATTTCATGCTTCCCAAACTCATCAAAAGCCATAACTAAGCTTAATAACATAAGCAACATTAAAGCCATGACTAGAATTACAACTGCCTAATCATGTTGCTTGATTTTCTTGAGTTTCCCTTCTTTCCTTTCTTTTCTTCTTCCTCTTCCCTCTTGGCCTTCAAAATTTTATCCTTCTCTCCCTCTCCTCATTCGGCTGAAATTTCCTTAGTGTTTGGGGAAAGAAAGGTATTCATAATGCCTTAAAAATTAACCACATTTAAATGTAGTTTGAAATCCATCCTTGAGATTACCATTTAACCCTTAAAACTTTGCTTTTAAATTTGCTCCAAATTACATGTATGATGTGGCAATTCAAGAGCTTATTCATGTAGTTTTCTTGAAATAAGGGAGGCTCCTTTCATAAGGTTTGTAACACCATTCTTTCTCAATTATCATAATGACGTAAGGTTGTGTAATTGCGAGGAAGACAAATTCAAAAGACACTTGCCATGGTAGAAAAGTTTGAAACCTGATTGATAAAAGTTAACCATGGTAGAAAAGATAAAACTAGAGTGACAAAAGTTTGCCATTGTTAAAAACTGTATACTTATTAACAAGCAAAAATACAACTATTTTAAGACTAAGATTAAAGTATAAATAGAATTTTAAGTATTAAACTAGCAGAGTTATCATGTAAATTGAGTATAGTCTCTTTTTTTTCAAAAAAAAAAACATGAACACAAAAGAAATATTCCAGAGTCATGGCAAAGTTAAATATAAATGAAGGAAACATGTACCACACATGAGGAATACAACAAAGCCTTCAAGCTCACTCCTTAGATGCCTTCCCTCATTTTGAACTTTTTCCTAGATATGTTAAACAATTGGGGGGAGCACTAACGTCTCAGTAACCTAGAATTTAATCATGCATGTACAACCATTACCCAAACATTTTCATATTAGCTAAGCAAACAAATATTGCAACAGCTTAAATAATTGTTAGCAAAATATATAACCAATTTAATAATATACCATGTTCATATGCAATGGATGCTTCCTCTCTTATTGCTCCATCCACCCTTATTCCACTGATTAGAACCATAGGCTTGTACATGGTCTGGCCCACATACTGGATTGACCAAAGCTACTCTAGTACTTAGGATGTATCTGCCCAAAGACACAGAGCCCAAGCCTAGACTATGGATCTCCTCCTTAAAAGAACCAGGAGGTGTCACTGTCCCACGTTCCCCCTCTACAAACCTGGCTAGATAAGTATTAAGGAACAGGGCCTTAAAAAGGCCAACCACTTTGCGCTAAGTGGAGGCAAACCACGTGGTCACAATTTGTCACATATATCAGTATCATAAACTCCCAAGTCCAACCACCTATACATGTCATGAATATGTAACAAATCCAATACATGCAAGCATGCTTGAAAGGAAACAAATCACCAAAACACACTCATGCTTAAAGGAAAATTCAAATAACGTAGAAGATAACACAATTACATCCCTTCACCTTTATAGTTAAATAAGCTGATAGAGCTATATGTATTACAGTCAATATAAACTCAATCATAGATAAAGATTGCACACACATAGAAAAACCCCAAGTTACTTGATTTCTTCTACCTCTCTAGTAGTCATGCAATAAAGTTCTCAAAGAGAGTGTACAAAGTCAACATGGTAAAAATATTAATTTATAACTTTAGACAAAGTACACACATATATATATCCTAAACTTATTTTAAGGATACATTAAAGTTACTCTAAGGCTTCCCAGTTATCCTAGAGGACTAATAATAAATATTATTAACTTCTTATAATTAATGTTTTGTAAGTATTATTAAAATTTAACATTTTATAATAACTTTTATGAAATCCTTACTTTACATAAAATCCAAAAATTCTCAAGTTTATATTCATAACAAATATTGACTTTCTTTTATACATGCATATACATATTTCTGGAAGAGAGGGGCACGAAAACAAATTAAAGAGCTGCGTTTTTTCTCTCTCTATCAATACATGTATGTAAGTACAAAAACATGTTAGGAGGAAGAAGACAAGGAAAGAGAGGAATCAATGGAAAGAAGAAAAATTAAAACAATAAGGAGAGATGAGAGAGGTAAGTACACGCCTATATATATATATATATATATCTATGTATGTTTTGGGTTGGTGATAATAATAAGACTTACGGGTGAACAGGGGAAGGAACAAAAAGGAAGAAGAACAAGGGGAATTATAAGAAAGAAAATGAAATAAGAGGGAAAAGAAAACAAGAGCGGCAGATTTTACCTTGAACGTATATAGATTTATGAGGATGGGACACCTAGATGGTAGGAAGAAGGAGCAACTACTTTTGAAAGGCCACAATAGTGGAGGCTAAATGAGAAACTAAGCGGCAGTTAGGTAACAAATGTGTGAGGGGAAAAAGAATAGGGTAGGCTAATATATCATTAAAATTAATAAATTTACCTTTACTTAATTTAATATTATATATATCTATATCTTATCTTAATGTTGTTATTATTTCAAATCCTATTAAACCTAAAGATATATCTGACAATATGACAATCTCCCAAGATTTCGGGGAGAGACATATATATATCTTAAATTTAAACCATTTTTTTAATAATTTAACTTCCCATTAAGTCTGATTTCACATACAAGATTTTAAATGTTTTGAATTTCAATCTGTTTCATCTTCTCTTTTTTTTCCCTATTATTTCTTTATTTGAATACATATACATGTATATAAATTTTGTTTTTTATTTTTTTTCAATGCACTTATTTATGTGTATATACACCTATATAAGGTAGCTGTTTGTGATGAATTCCTTCAATTCGATTCACTTATAAATCTATGATTTCTTTAATCTTTTATGATAAACTTGAAAAAATTGATAATTTAATTCTCTTAGTTCCTCTTTAAATAATCAATATCACTATAAAGCCCAAATAAAATTTGGTATGTTACAAGCTTCCTTTTTTTTTAAAGAGGATTTACTATTTTATTCTCTATTTAATTATATGGCTTTCTAGAAAATTTTCCACGAATAATTTAGCTAGGTGGAGCCATTCACATTAAAAAAGAAAAAAGAGAAAAGAATGGCTTGTTGAACAAGCTTCTCAATTTAACTAAGTCATACTGCAAAAACCACACCATATTGGGTAGGCTTTTGTGTTCTGTCATCTCAATAACCAAGACATTTGTCCCATTAATCTCATCATAACTTTCTCAAATATCTCCCTTCATTAATGGTTTCACATGGCTTCATAACTATGCACATGTAACAGGATTTAGATTTTGCGATCCTTTTAGGAAATATCAAATTACTTTACAATAACATAATTTTGACCAAATTCGTTTCTAATGCTTCCTAAGCCCAAAATTCATCCCTTTGCTCCATTAGTTCTCTTTTATTGTAGGGAAATCTTTTATTTTTTCTTAACCCGCAACTCGGTTCAAGAGCATTTCTTCTGGAATTTTTTGAAAATTGCCTTCTCTTGGCATAAATAGGCTTTAAATCCTTTTAAAGTTAACATCTTGACATGTTGGGAATAGAATCATTTTTATAATCTCGAATAAGTCCTCCAATAATTTATCTCTTTTTTTCTCTAATTTTTTGAGGCTCCTTATATTTTACAAAATTAATTTTGGATAAATATCACTTGATTAGTCAAAATTCTATAAATTCACTTTTTGAGGTATTTTCCTCATTTAAAACCTCAAATAAGCCTCAAAACATCATTTTCCATTTTTTGAAAACTTTCTAGAATTTTCAAGCACATTTCCATCATTACTCTTTTCAGTTGAAAACTTTTCAAATTATGCTTTGGTCCATACTAGGGTTTAACATCAAGAATGATCATCCCATTGAGTTCTCTAATATGAAATCTTGCCCATAATCATACTCATTTCTCATTCTTAGCCTCTGAGGCTTCACTACAGCCTCTAACTTCCTTGTCTCTTGGTTTCAGAAAACTTTCACTTTGTAATTTAGCTTCGGAAAATCCTTCTCAGAATTATAACCTTCTCATGGCATATAAGCTACTAATATGTTTTTTTTTTCTCAAAACAAGTTCAATTTGCCACGGACCGTAGCAGCACTATCCTTTTAGGAAATTTTTGGGATTCTTGTCAAAAACGGTTTAGTAGCTTACTATTTTTAAGCTATTTCTTACACTTCTAGGACCAAAATTTAGAATGTTACAAATTGTACCACTGGTTAATTCTAATTTTTTTGGAGAAATATAGAATGCCTGAATTAATACATAATAGTGTTTTCGTAATAATATGTTAGATATTCTTCTTGAAGGTTTGGACTTTGATTTGTTCTAAGTAGAATTTAAGTTTTCAATTGTATTGATGCTTCTTGAACAGGAAAATGCAGAAGTTTCCAAAGTTTGGGAGAGACACAATGCAATGAGCAACCAGCTATGAGAACCAACTTTTCTTGATAAAGAGTGTGCGAAGGATTTGGTTATGATAATAAAATAAGAGTACTCTTTCATCATATCTTCCAATCTTAGTTATTTGATTCAGTGCTTTAAATGTGATTTTAGTTAAGCTAGACATAAAAGAATTGTTTTGACAAGAAAAATGAGTTATTGTAAGAATAATGTGGCTAATGTAAGATAAATTTTGGGCTCATTTTACATCTTATTTGGATTGATGTTAATTGAATTAAGCGTCATTGAAAGTTCACTTTTGGGGTTTATACCAGACTTGTTTTGTCAATTAAGTGTTTGATTGGAAAAAATTATTGAAGTTTGGAAAATTTTATTTAGGTCTTATGTTCGACTGAACTTCGATTTCAAATTATGATAATTTATTTTATTATTAGACGTTGCATAATTATGAAAAACACAAGTTTATTATTCAAGAAAAAATCCAAAAAATAGATTTTCAAACGACAATCACAAATGTGCAAATAGCTGTTCATGCTTTAACTACTATAAGCATGTATCAAAACACAATAACCGGCATATTAAAAAAAAAACATGAAATAAGTTCGAATTCGTTATGAAAGATGAATTGAAATTACCAAGCCATAATATCTTATCATCAGGACATCACCTTCCTGTGGAAAGAACAAGCACAGTTCTTAGCGCCAATATCCTCAGCAATACATGGAGCTTTCTTATTGCCTCATTATCTTGGTACCAAATGGATCGATTCTTCACAAAGTCGCTCACAAACAGATCTAACTTTTTCATGGTCACGTGCTGGAGCACCACAATGTGTGCTACATTCCCTTTGCAGGCCAACATCCACCTACGAGCAAACGCTTCATCCAGAGGCCTCTCAAACACCACAATATTGGAAAACTTGTTCAGCATGACGCCGATGCCATGGTCCCTCAAGCGATTTCGAAGGTAGATCGCCTTGTCGATGCACTCATTCACGTCATGCTGAAGCCCATTGAAGCCTCTCTTGTTGAGAGCATACCATAGGAAGATCGAAGCATGGCCTCCTCGGCTTCCTGAAATGGTTGTGTCTCTGGAAGCAA